>NC_060126.1:482970615-483273646 GCF_021461395.2 Schistocerca americana | reverse complement strand
CTCACGGAATATTGTACCTAGCCTAGACAAAATCGTTTCCTCGAAGAAGAAAAACGTGTAAAATGTTAATTATCTTATTTAACAATGTTGACTGTAAGAATTAAAGAGCTTTATAACCTTAATTCTATTTTAATAAGTTTTCAAACTTAGTCAATTAAAAATATTACGTACAAAACAACAAACTAAGGATCCGATTTCTAAAGTCTGAAAAGGGATACAAAAAACTGTAGCACGAAGTATAACAAAAAATACTTACTTGTAACTACTAACAGTAAGAATGAGACTCTATATCCCTTACATAAAATGAATTCTAAAATAGAATATTTTGTTTACGTTGGATCGGACCGCGGAGCAGTCCAGCGCAGAGCAGTGCTGCTCGCTCTCACACTCGCTCCGCAGTTCTCTCTCTCTCTCTCTCTCTCTCTCTCTCTCTCTCGCTCGCTCCTATGTCGACACTAGCGACACACGCTCGCGGACGGGGCGCTGAACTACACTGCCTTGCGGCCGCGGGGCGCGGGCGCGCCCGCCGGGCGCAATTCTTGGATGAGCCTGCTCAAGACCATTCCACAATTTGCTATGGTATCCCATCACATCAACACCGCTGCCACCAGGAGGATATTTCGTCGTGCCAGCTTTGTATTATTACGAGAAAGGATTCACAACACAAGGCAACAGCTGGATGCAAATAGACGTGCTCTTATGGCCATGCACCTGCAGTTATCAAGAACACTCACAGCTTTGGACTGGGAATGGGTCGACGCTGCTACGGTTTCTCAACATACGTCAGCACAGAAACGAACTACATAGACGCAGAAAGGAAAGTTCGGCCGCATTTCGCAACAACAATATGGTGCGGACTACAGATCTGCAGAACGCACCGTCATCAACTTGACTGCGAGAGATACAGACGCGGGTGCAATGTCGGCACTTAAGAAAGGACTTAATTTCGCACCTTCATCGTGGGACATTCCTGTCTGTAAAATAGTAAGCGGTGTTGGACAGGCAGTCCATAAGCTCCCTCATGAAACAGCGGACGAAATACGGCGAGAAAGCAGCCGTGTACTGACAAAGGCGAAGTTAGCAGCATCCAACATGACCAGGGCTGAGCGCAACGGCCTTCGAGCACTACGTAGTGATGAAAACATTGTGGTACTTCCTGCTGACAAGGGCAATGCCGCCGTAATTACGGAGTTCGAGGACTATGTTATGAACATCTGTGCGCTACTGAACGAAGATACTTATCGGAAGCTCCCACGCTACCGGACATCAAGAACAGTAAGAAAAACATCAGAACTTCTTAAGCGATCTTTAGTGGAAGACAGTGTGGTTAAGAATCTTCTCCCACAGGCGCCTAGACCACCTACTGCTTATGGTTTACCGAAGATACACAAGGACCGGACGCCATTTCGCCTTATTGTGTCCACAATAGTTTCTCCAACAAACAAGCTGGCGAAGTGCTTGGCCAAGCTCCTCGCTCCACATGTGGGACACTGTGAACATCATATAAAAACTCAGCAGAATTTATCAGCAGAATAAACCGTCTACGCCTTAGTGAGGATGATATTATGGTCAGTTTTGATGTAGTGGCGCTGTTTACGAATGTGTCTATCAAAGACGCTTTGGACCTAATTTCCCAATACTTTGTAAGTGACTTGGTCGAGCTATTTAGGCACACTCTTACGTCCTCCTATTTCGTGTACAACGGCCAGTATTACGATCAGACAGACGGCGCAGCAATGGGTAGTCTGTTGGCTCCACCTGTTGCAAACCTCTTCATGAAGAATTTTGAGGATATTGCCATAGATACTGCGCCATTGAAGCAGAAGTGTTTCTTTCGATCCGTTAACGACACGTTCGTCAATTGGCCACACGGACGCGAGAAACTACACGAGTTTTTGGAACACCTCAATGGCATCAACAGTAGTATCCAGTTCACCATGAAGGTAGAAAAAGGTAATGAATTGCATTTCCTCGACGTCGTTGTCCACCGTAAACGAAATGGGTGCCTTGGCCACAGTGTCTACAGAAAACCCACCCACACAGACCCGTACCTGCACGCCACTATCCATCATCATCCAGCACAGAAGCGCACAGTATTACAAACATTGGTGCATCGTGCAAGAGTAATATCAGAAGACGATAACCTGCCCCATGAACTGAGCCACCTACGCAAGGTTTTCAGGAATAACGGCTACAGCGCCCATCAAATGAAACAAGTCATTTCTGGGACATATCAGAATAAGACGACCGACGAAGAGCAGGAAAAGAAACGTGCTTTGCTGCCATTCTGTGGATCTGTGTTAGGCAAGATAAGCCGCCTGTTGAAAAGACACAAGATCAAATCAATCTTCAGGCCTCCAACCGCGGTGGTCTAGCGGTTCTAGGCGCTCAGTCCGGAACCGCGCGACTGCTACGGTCGCAGGTTCGAACCCTGCCTCGGGCATGGATGTGTGTGATGTCCTTAGGTTAGTTAGGTTTAAGTAGTTCTAAGTTCTAGGGGACTGATGACCACAGATGTTAAGTCCCATAGAGCTCAGAACCATTTGAACCAGGCCTCCAACGAAAATCCGTCAATTACTGAGACCAGTTAAAGACGCAGTAGGTCTCAGAACGCCTGGAGTCTACGAAATACCTTGTGAGTGTGACCAGAAGTATATCGGATAAACAGTGCGCACTGTGGTACAACGCACGAAAGAACGTGAGGAGTATTATCGCCTACGCTATCCAGAGAAATCTGCGTTAGCTGAGCATGCGTTAGAAAACGGTCACCACATAAAATATGACGATATCTCTGTCGTGGCTCGCACTAACGGCTTCTGGGACAGTTTAGAAATAAAAATTACCACAAACACCCTGAGTAAGTACGGTGGCTTGCAGCTCAGCGCTGCGTGGTATCCAGCGATCGCGCGGTTGAAGAGGGCACATCGAACGCCGACCCAAAACATGTCCATATATGGCAATGTCACGGGCACCAGTGACGTCACAGCCGGCAGCTAGCGTATATAAGGGCGCACCAACAACCCACTGGCAGTCATGCCACTTGACAATGGCCAAGGAGCGCTTGGCCGAAAGTTCGTTTAGTTTTAAGCAATTGACGCGGTTGGAAACCCGAGAACATTTTATTCAGTTGCTCAACAGTCGCTCGTCTATTCGCCCGTAGAAAACTCTGCAGCCGTCGTTCACCCCTGTCAGCTATGGCCCGTGGTGCACCACTGTTGCCTTGGAGTCGGTTCTGGACAGCGCCATTTTGCAGTGCATAGTACTCTTTAAGAAGCCACGGTGAGAACTATGTATGGAACAACGAAATGGATAAAGATTCAGAAAGGGGTCCGGCAAGGCTGCATACTGTCACCGTACTTATTCAATCTGTATGCAGAACATGTCATGAGGAATGCGAGGCTAGATGAAGGAGAAACAGAAATTAAAATAGCTGGAACAAATGTAAACAACCTCAGGTACGCGGATGATACGATCCTATTGGCAGAAAGTGAAGAAGATTTGAGAACACTCTTACTGAAGGTGAAAGACGAAAGTTGAAAGGCTGGTCTTATGCTGAATGTGAAGAAAACAAAAATTATGGTAACTACACCTACCAATTCGTGGGATACAGCAGGAGAAACCATGGAGGTAGTGACCACATTCAGTTATCTCGGTTCCCAGATCTCTGCTGACGGTGACTGCAGCCATGAAATCCGGAGACGCCTGTTGCTCGGTAGACAGGCGATGTCAAACCTTGACAAGGTTATAAGGTCCAGAGATATAACACTAGCAACAAAGATCCGTATTGTGAGGGCTATGGTCTTTCCAGTTGCATGGATGTGAGACCTGGACCATTAGAAAGGCTGAACGGCGAAGAATTGACTCCTTCGAATTGTGGTGTTGGAGGAAACTTCTTACAGTTCCATGGACTGCAAAGAGAACCAACAGATCAATATTGGAGCAAATTAAACCAGATTTCTCCCTGGAAGGTCTAATCTTAAAACAAAAGCTGACCTACTTTGGACACACAATGCGAAGGCATGCCTCGCTGGAAAAAAACATTAATGTTGGGGAAGATTGAAGGAACTAGAAGAAGAGGACGTCAGAGGATGAGATGGATCGATGGCATCACAGAAGCAATGTGTTCCAACCTGGAAGGTCTACGGGAGAAAGTGCAAGACAGGAAAAAGTGGCGTGATTTGGTTCATGGGGTCACGAAGAGTCGGAACCGACTAAACGAATAGAGAGAGAGAGAGAGAGAGAGAGTACTCTTTAACCACTGCGGCACACGAACATTTTACAAACATAGCTTTTTCAGAAATTGTTCTACCCTTGGCTCCAAAAGCTCATGATCGTGCTAATTTGGACGTCACAAAAAGCGCTCCGTTTGCACTTTACGACAGCGACTGCACTGTATTCCGCATCCCCCCTACACACGTTGCAGTGCGTTAACTGTTAGTTGGCAGACCGCTCGAATGTCCTGAATCAGTAAAGTCGATAGACATCGGAAGGCTTCGGCCGACAGGTATTCGCTTTTTGGGTGTAGGTAACATAGGCAGCTGACCGTAGCGTACTTACGTAAGGCATATGTCGACCACAATATTATTTCACCTGAGATGGAGGGCACTTTCGTCGGCTGGCGTGTTTACCTGTGCGCTTGAAGCCTATCGGAATGTTCTCTGCTGTTCAAACGACCAGCTAGTGAAGCTGTTCTGATTTCCACAGTGTATACGATAGTCGAAAAAATGAACATGGCTTCTGCTTACTGTAATGTTACCGCGCGTTTACGACAACGGCCACTGGAGACCAAATGCAATAATATCTTGATTGTGTAGTATCTACTGTCGTCTGCTTTTGTTACTGTTTTGTAGTAGTAGTAGAAGTATATTGTATCATAACATACAATTTAAAGTTATTGACTTAAAAGTACAGGAGACTCGTCAAAACACAAAAACTGATTTACAATTTTCCTGTTAGCACCAGTAATATACAGTACTGAATAATTACTTAATTAAGCAATTAATAATTTTTCTTCAAAAGTAACAAACTTTTAAGATTAACAGTCCTAAGTACTAGCTCTCTCCTGCTCAAATTTTCAGTTATCATTTATGAATTCTTCTACTGAATAGTAACATTTCTACACCAGTTTCTCATATAAGGATTTTTTCAGTGTTTCTAAATTTATGCTGAGCAATTCTATTCCTTTCACTTTGTTATAAATTTTCATACCCTTATAATGTGGAGTTTGAGCATAAAGTTTTAAACGGTGGGTGGGCAGCATAAAATTGTTTTGATTTCTGGTGTTGTAATCATGTTCAAAATGATTTGCTACAAATAAATCAGGGTTACTGTGTACAAAGATAATCAGCTCATATATGTATGGTGAGGGAACACTTAGTATACTCAGCGACATGATTTTCTTCGCCCTACATTGTGCTTATTTCTGATGATGGGTTTCTGAAGTTTTAGTATTCGACACATACGGTTTGCGTTACCCCAAAATACAATTCCATACCTTATTACTGACTCAAAGTAGCTGTGATATACTACTTTCATTATGCCCATACTGGTAGCATTCTACAATATTCTTATTGCATATGCTAGGCTATTTAATTTATTTGCAAGGTACTGTATGTGTGAGTCCCATGATAGATTTTTATCTAGTTGCATTCCAAGGAATTTCATACAGCTACCTTCCTGGGAATCCTGGTTTCTGTAAATGACCTGAATATCATTTAATTCTGCTTGTTTTGTTTTAAATTGCATTGACTTAGTCTTTTCCATGTTTAATTTTAACCCATTTAAATCAAACCAGTTATCTAAGTTTTCTAAAGTATTTAATATAGTTTGTGGAATTTGACCTGTAATGTTACCTTCAGTGATTAAAGATGTGTCATCTGTAAATAAAACTGAGTGACACTCAGTATTAAGTGGCAGATCATTTATGTAAAACAAAAACAATGGGACCTAAGACAGAACCTTGGGGTACTCCATGTGAAATGGTTTTCCATTTTGAAGTGTAAGTTCCTCTCTCTGATAGGCTACGATCCTACCTTTATCAAAGCCGGAAACGTGATGGTACGCATTTCTCCTCCTTAGACGAGGCATCACAACGTTTCACCAGGCAACTGCTGTTTCTGTATGAGAAATCGGTTGGGAACTTTCCTGATGTCAGCACGTTGTAGGTGTCGCCACCGGCGCCAACCTTGTGTGAATGCTCTGAAAAGCTAATCATTTGCATATCACAGTATCTTCTTCCTGTCGGTTAAATTTCGCGTCTGTAGCACGTCATCTTCGTGCTGTAGCAATTTTAATGGCCAGTAGTGTAGATATGTTGTTCGATACTGCTTTGAAGAAGCTCTCTATGTCGATCGAACTACGTCATATTGTTTCCTTTCATTACTGCTGTATTCCTTCGTATGAAAACACCGCTGATTAGCATATTATTGCGAAACACATTGATGCTACAGTACAGTCCCACTGTCGATGAAATTAGCTAATACAGCCACATCAGAAGTAAGCGATAAAGAATCAGACACACGAGCGGAAGATCACTCCCGTGAAACCGAATAACAACACGGTTTCAAATGTTTCTACAAAAGCTTCAATAAACCCGAAAAACAGTCTACCATTCACAGCGTCGTAAGTTTTGTTTCGTGCTGTTTCCTTTCGTTGTGGTAAGCGTACTTAATCGCTGCAGTTGGGATCTTTATTAACACTGTTAGTGCGTAAGACGATTTCAGTTTCGATTCTGAACAACATTTAAGGCTATTTTTACTTCCGTGCGTGAGTACTCGTTTCGTGGAAGCATGACGCCCAGTTTACAGTGCCAGCACTGCAGGGCCCTGGCGTGGCTTGCTAACCCCGCACAGCTCTCCACCCTACGTTGGCCAATGTGGGGAGCCGGGATTCCTTCTTCCGCTCTCCGCTGCCCTCCGAATTCAGCCGACATAAAGGTAACACACCATACACACTGTCAAACATAGACGATCATCACATTTCATGTGACTGAACCGCGTACATCCTGTTTTACAAAACGCCACACAATGTTTCCGAAACAACATATTACACAAGAAATGAGGTAGGTAATGTATACGGATGGAAGAAAAATCGTATCGCCAAGAATGAGTTGTGTGAGGTAAATGAAAGCTGCTAGGCTCTTTTCTTCAGCTGTGACATGATCTACATCTACATCTACATCCATACCCCGCAAGCCACCTGACGGTGTGTGGCGGAGGGTAGCTTGAGTACCTCTATCGGTTCTCCCTTCTATTCCAGTCTCGTATTGTTCGTGGAAAGAAGGGTTTTCGGTATGCTTCTGTGTGGGCTCTAATCTCTCTGATTTTATCCTCATGGTCTCTTCGCGAGATATACGTAGGAGGGAGCAATGTACTGCTTTTGACGCCACTACGATGATGCAAATCAGTTTTACTTTAGCTACACGCTATAACGGTCGTGAGTGTTTATTACCTTTGAGACTGAATGTGGTGAATTGATGTTAGTCGCCGGCCGCTGTGGATGGGGTTCTAGACGCTTCAGTCCGGAACCGCGCTGCTGCTACAGTCGCAGGTTCGAATCCTGCCTCGGGCATGGATGTGTGTGATGTCATTATGTTAGTTAGGTTTAAGTAGTTCTAAGTCTAGAGGACTGATGACCTCAGCTGTTAAGTCCCATAGTGCTCAGAGCCATTTGAACCATTTGATGTTAGTCAAGAATGCCTTTAAGGCGAGAAAGACACCATTATAGACACTGAGTTTGAATGAAGTCGTTTAATAGGGCAACGAGAAGCTGGATGTTGCTACTGCGATATTGCAGATAGGCTTGGCAGGAGTGTGACCACTGTACACGATTGCTGGCAGCGTTGCTCATGAGAATGTACAGGAGCGAGAAGATTGTGTCCCGACGGCCACATGCCACTACTGACAAGGGAACCTCCCCATCGCACCCCCCTCAGATTTAGTTATAAATTGGCACAGTGGATAGGCCTTGAAAAACTGAACACAGATCAATTGAGAAAACAGGAAGAAGTTGTGTGGAACTATGAAAAAAATAAGCAAAATATACAAACCGAGTAGTCCATGCGCAACATAGGCAACAACAAGGATTGTCTACGTTCAGGATCGCCGTGGTCTCGTTGTTAACGTGAGGAGCTGCGGAATCAGAGGTCCTTGGATCAAGTCTTCCCTCGACTGAAAAGTTTAATTTTTTATTTTCAGACAGTTATTATCTGTCCGTCCGTCCGTCCGTCCGTCCGATGCGAGGTAACTGCACCGTAGTATGGGGACGTTGTATGAAAACGTTAAAAACGTATGTTTTGACAGAGCACAGGGAAAACCGTGTGACTATGAAACTGTTGCATTCATTTGTTGCAGTTTATGTGGCAAACTTTTATGTTTTCATCACTTTTCTGGGAGTGATTATCACATCCACAAGAAAACCTAAATCGGACAAGGTAGAAGAATCTTTTTACCCATTCGCCAAGTGCCCAAGTTAGGTGAGTCGACAACATATTCCTGTCATGTGACGCACATGTCGTCACCAGTGTCGTATAGAATATATTAGACGTGTTTTCCTGTGGAGGAATGGGTTGACCTATGACCTTGCGATCAAATGTTTTATGTTGCCATTGGAGAGGCACGTCCTTTCGTCGACTAATCGCACGGTTTCGCGGTGCGGTCGCACACAGATGCAAAACTTATTACAGTGAACAGAGACGTCAATGAACGAACGGACAGATCATAACTTTGCGGAAATAAAGAAACTAAAATTTTTACTCGACGGTAGGTTTGAACCGGGGACCGTAGCTCCTCACGCTAACCACGGGACCACGGCGCTCGTGACCTCACATGTACCTTAATGTTGGATATGTAGCACGTAGACTACTCGGTTTGTATATTTTGCTTAGTTTTTCATAGTTCCACACAACTTCTTCCTGTTTTCTCGATTGATCTGTGTTCAGTTTTTCAAGGCCTATCCACTGTGCCAACTTATAACTAAATCTGAGGGGGGTGCGATGGGGAGGTTCCCTTGTCAGAGGGAAGACTATAGTGTTCAGCGTTGCACTCTTGGCGCATCGGACTGCATCTGCAGCAGCAATTTGAGCAGCAGTTGGCGTCACAATGACACAAGGAAACTTTACAAATCGGTTACTTCAAGGACAGCTTTTTTTGTCAAGTGGCCTACATCCTGTATGTGTAGTTTCCTGACTTAAGTTTTGAGGCGTTTTTCTAAGTGATTCAAAAGAATGACCGGAAGTGTCCGCAGGAAATCCACAGAACGCTCCCTGCTAACACACAGTTCTTATCCGAATGAGTTTATGCTAAGTCTGCAATGCCTGTGATATCGACGATGCGTTGAGCTCTCCTTTATTTCTTTGTTTCAACTCTCTTTTCACTTTTTACATATTTTCTTTTCTTTCAAAAGCCTCCAGTACGATGTGTAGAAGCTATTGATCTTGTCAGTGAGGCCTCTTCAAACCTGGAATGAATCGAAGAGAAATCTAATTGCGAGTACTACGCTAGCAAAATTCAAAAACCGAGTTTTTCCTCAAAGCTGTCTCAATGGTTCAAATGGCTCTAAGCACTTTGGGACTTAACATCTGAGGTCATCAGTCCCCTAGACTTACAAGGGAACCTCCCCATCGCACCCCCCTCAGATTTAGTTGTAAGTTGGCACAGTGAATAGGCCTTGAAAAACTGAACACAGATCAATCGATAAAACAGGAAGAAGTTGTGTGGAACTATGATAAAATAAGCAAAATATACAAACTGAGTAGTCCATGTGTAAGATAGGCAACAATAAAGATAACGTGAGCCCAGGAGCGCCGTGGTCACGTGGTTAGCGTGAGCAACTGCCGAGTGAGAGGTCCGTGGTTCAAGTCTCCCCTCGAGCGAAAATTTTTTCTTTATTTTCGCAAAGTTATGATCTGTCCGTTCGTTCATTGACGTCTCTGTTCACTGTAATAAGTTTAGTGTCTGTGTTTTGCGACCGCACCGCAAAACCGTGCGATTAGTAGACGAAAGGACGTGCCTCTGCAATGGGAACCGAAAACATTTGATCGCAAGGTCATACGTCAACCGATTCCTCCACAGAAAAGCACGTCTGATATATTCTATACGACACTGGTGACGGCATGTGAGTCACATGACAGGAATATGTTGTCGACCCACCTAACTTGTACACTTGGCGAATGGGTAAAAACATTCTTCTACGTTGCCCGATTTAGGTTTTCTTTTGGATGTGATAATTACTCCCAAAAAAGTGATGAAAACATAAGAGTTTGTCACATAAACTGCGACAAATGAATGCAACAGTTTCCCTGTGCTCTGTCAAAACGTTTTCAAATTTTTCCGTGTGTAGACCGTCAAATCCTGCATATGTCCAAGCAAATCTGAACATGTCCTGGAATTTTGGAGAGCGAAGTGTGGAGAGTGTGTGTGTGCCTGAACTTTGATAATTGTCTGAAAATAAAAAATTAAAATTTTCACTCGAAGGAAGACTTGAACCAAGGACCTTTTGTTCCACAGTTGCTCACTCTAACCACAGGACCACGGCGCTCCTGGGTTCACGTTATCTTTAATGTCGCCTATCTTGCACATGAACTACTCAGTTTGATATTTTGCTTATTTTTTCATAGTTCCACACAACTTCTTCCTGTTTTCTCGATTGATCTGTGTTCAGATTTTCAAGGCCTATCCATTGTGGCAACTTTTAACTAAATCTGAGGGGGGTGCGATGGGGAGGTTCCCTTGTTAGAACTACTTAATCCCAACTAATCTAAGGACATCATACACACCCATGCCCGAGGCAGGATTCGAATTGCGACCATAGCAGCAGCGCGGTTCCGGACTTAAGCGCCTAGAACCGCTCGGACACATCGTCCGACGCTGTCTCAAAATTGTTATTGATTCTGTAAAGCCGTACTGACAATTGGGGTTCATGATGACTAGTATCGTCCCTATCATTTCGCTGTGGCAACATTACCTACGTTAAAAGTACGTTATTAGTCAAGATGTAAAATCCAGACAGAGTAGAAACGTAGTTTTCAAGCACCGTTAAAGCACATTTTTGGTCAAAACATATAAATGATCATCGTAATAAAATAAGAGAAACCAGACCTAGCACGGGAAGATTTAAGTGTTGACCCCGTGGAACGGTAGGGAAGTAGCTCTTAAAGGTGATTCAATGAGCCCTCTGCCTGGCACTTAATTGTGAATAGCAGAATAATCGTGCAGTAGACCATAAATGTTAAGCTGGCACGGATACCCTGTATCTTCAAATTGTAGTTGCTTATAAACAACGTTATAACACAATGAAATAACTTTGTGCATTTTGAGATATTCACAACTGCTGAACTTCGAACATTTCGTGCCCTTCATCTCAGTACCTACTACGTACTGACTCTTCTGTAAGCGAATGTCGCAGGTATACGGCATTCGCGTTTGTTGTGCATTCTTGTGCACTGTTGGCGTAGCACAACACTAGTATGCTTCCGCTAATTTACAGTTTTACAGTATATATTTTATTGGGTAGATCACACAACTAATGAGGAGGTATTGAATAGAATTGGGGAGAAGAGAAATTTGTGGCACAACTTGACTAGAAGAAGGGATCGGTTGGTAGGGCATGTTCTGAGGCATCAAGGGATCACCGATTTAGTATTGGAGGGATGCTTGGAGGGTAAAAATCGTAGAGGGAGACCAAGAGATGAATACACTAAGCAGATTCAGAAGGATGTAGGTTACACTAGGTACTGGCAGATGAAGAAGCTTGCACAGGATATACTAGCATGAAGAGCTGCATCAGACCAGTCTCTGGACTGAAGACCACAACAACAACATTTGGCAAAACCATTTGTAGACATATTTTGTATTGCTCTTACAACAGTTTCAATTTGTATCACAGTAGATATAAATACTTTGCACAGTCCTGATCAAGTTCTTTTGCAACCTCTAAAATCATCCTAAAATTCGTTCAAAATGGTTCAAACGGCTCGAAGCACTATGGGACTTAAGATCTGAGGTCATCATTCCCTTATACTTAGAACTACTTAAACCTAACTAACCTAAGAAGATCACACACATCCATGCCCGAGGCTGGATTCGAACCTTCGACCGTAGCAGCAGCCTGGTTCCGGTCTGAAGCGCCTAGAACCGCTCGGCCACAGCGGCCGGCCTAAAATTCGTAAAACTGATCTTTAAATCTTTCTAAAATTAATAAAAATGGTTTTAAAAACTGAAATTCACAAGAGTGTGTATGAATGCATGGTTTCGCGGCGATATGAATTAATACAAATTTCTCGGGCTTCCAGCCGCGTCAGTTGGTTAAAATCCCACGAGCTTTCGACCGAGCTCTCCTCAGTCATTGTCAAGTGGTAAGAATGACTGCTGTGTCGCCTCAGAAAATAGACACCGAATTCTATTCGACGAAACATCTGTCGTTACGAGGACGAAGGGATTTTGGGATAGCGTCATAAAAGAAGCTATTGAAATA
Organism: Schistocerca americana; assembly: GCF_021461395.2. Lineage (NCBI taxonomy): Eukaryota > Metazoa > Arthropoda > Insecta > Orthoptera > Acrididae > Schistocerca > Schistocerca americana. The sequence goes on along the minus strand of NC_060126.1, from coordinate 483,261,175 downwards.
AAAACCTCTGAAAACACCATCAACAAGGACGGCGGTTTGCAGCTCAGCATAGCCTGGGACCCGGACATCGCGAGGTTAAAACGGGCGCGACGGACGCGGGATGAAAACATTACCTTATATGGCGAGGAAGAGAGTACTAGTGACGTCACAGCCAGCAGTGTGGCTATATAACGCCGCGGCCACGGCGATACAGCAGTCGTTCTTACCAACTGACAATTACTGAGGAGAGCTCGGTCGAAAGCTCGTGGGATTTTAACCACCTGACGCAGCTGGAAGCCGGAGAAAATTGTATTAATTCATAAGAGTAACTTCAAAACTTTCCAAAAAAAATGAGCTTAAGCTTTTGTAGTCGTAGAGGAAAGGTCGCTGGACCTGATGTGATACCATTTCGATTTTACACAGAGTACGCGAAGGAACTTGCCCCCCATCTTGCGCCGGTATACCGTAGGTCTCTAGAAGAGCGTAGTGTTCCAAAGGATTGGAAAAGGGCACAGGTCATCCCCGTTTTCAAGAAGGGACGTCGAACAGATGTGCAGAACTATAGACCTATGTCTCTAACGTCGATCAGTTGTAGAATTTTGGAACACGTGTTATGTTCGAGTATAATGACTTTTCTGGAGACTAGAAATCTACTCTGTAGGAATCAGCATGGGTTTCGAAAAAGACGATAGTGTGAATCCCAGCTCAGAGGGCCATAGACACGGGTTCCCAGGTAGATGCCGTGTTTCTTGACTTCCGCAAGGCGTTCAATACAGTTCCCCACGGTCGTTTAATGAACAATGTAAGAGCATATGGGCTATCAAACCAATTGTGTCATTGGATTGAAAAGTTACTAGATAACAGAACGCAGCATGTCATTCTCAATGGAGAGAAGTCTTCCGAAGTAAGAGTGATTTCAGGTGTGCCACAGGGGAGTGTCATGGGACCGTTGCTGTTCACAATATACATAAATGACCTCGTGGATGACATAGGAAGTTCACTGAGGCTTTTTGCGGATGATGCTGTGGTATATCGAGAGGTTAAAACAATGGAAAATTGTACTGAAATGCAGAAGGATCTGCAGCGACTTGACGCTTGGTGCAGGGAATGGCAATTGAATCTCAATGCAGACATGTGTAATGCGCTGCGAATACATAGAAAGAAAGATCCTTTATCATTTTGCTACAATATAGCAGGTCAGCAACTGGAAGCAGTTAATTCCATAAATTATCTGGGAGTAAACACTAGGAGTGATTTAAAATGGAATGATCGTATAAAGTTGATCGTCGGTAAAGCAGATGCTAGACTGAGATTCATTGAAAGAATCCTAAGGAAATGCAATCCGAAAACAAAGGAAGTAGGTTAGAGTACGCTTGTTCGCCCACTGCTTGAATACTCCTCAGCAGTGAGGGATCCATACCAGATAGGGTTGATAGAAGAGATACAGAAGATCCAACGGAGAGCAGCGCGCTTCGTTACAGGATCATTTAGTAATCCCGAAAGCGTTACGGAGATGATAGATAAACTCCAGTGGAAGACTCTGCAGGAGAGACGTTCAGTAGGTCGGTACGGGCTTTTGGTGAAGCTTCGAGAACATACCTACACCGAGGAGGCAAGCAGTATATTCCTCCCTCCTACGTATATCTCGCGAAGAGACCATGAGCATAAAATCAGAGAGATTAGAGTCCACACAGAGGCATACCGACAATACTTCTTTCCACGAACAATACGAGACTGGAATAGAAGGGAGAACCGATAGAGGTACTCAAGGTACCCTCCACCACACACCGTCAGGTGGCTTGTGGAGTATGGAAGTAGATGTAGAATCGTTGTTCTAAAAGTCGTTAATACTCTCTAAGCGACTGCAATTTTTTCGAGGGACACGTGACGCGAATATCGACGTGCATGTTTCACACCCAGCTCACCAGCTCACTCCGGACTCAAGATGCTGCTGTAGAACCCTTGAACAGAACTAGTGGCACCACGCCAGTGCTTCATAACGCATGACATGCGGCCGCCAGTTGGGAGATTACGAGCCACGGTGGTTATGTCACAAGACCGTTGCCAGCGGTAATAGCCTGTGTAACGAATCGACTGTTATTGACCTTCGCTGTCCGGAAAAACGTCTTCACGACGCGACCATTCCACACCGCAGCGTCCTTGGAACTGAGTGGCAAACGTCTGAGCTGTGAGGCGGGTCAGTTATTCCCCAACACAAAGATCTAGCCGTGTGAGGTCGTCCAGGTGTCGGCTCTACCATAAATCTGGGATTCGATAATAAGATGAAAAATCTCCGCTCGCATGACGTTCCGTCAGTTAACATTTCTTTGGTTATGAATTTATTTACCCTGGCAAACTCAGGACCACAAGAGCCTCACTTCCATCTAACCGAGCCCTCTCTATACAGGGTGAGTCACTAAATATTGCCATCAAGCAAAACTCCGAAAGTATGATAGGAGCTGAATAGTTTGAGAGACAGAAGTTTGAATGGAACAACGGGGGCCATTATACGACGTTGGTGTTTTGTTGCTAGGTGCGATCGCGTCAGAGATATGAAGGTTCACTTTGCTTTTTTAAATGGAATGCTGTAGTTTTTTTTTCTTATTTTCTGGTAGCGGCTATCGAGACGAATCCAATGATGTGTAACAGTAAGGTCTTTGAAGGTCAACTACGGCCGCCCGGATGGCCGTGCGGTTCTAGGCGCCACAGTCTGGAACCGCGAGACCGCTACGGTCGCAGGTTCGAATCCTTCCTCGGGCATGGATGTGTGTGATGTCCTTATGTTAGTTAGGTTTAAGTAGTTCTAAGTTCTAGGGGACTGATGACCTCAGAAGTTGAGTCCCATAGCGCTCAGAGCCATCTGAACCATTTGAAGGTCAACGACGATCACGAAGATGAACGTCCATTTACAGAGGGTGTTCGAAGTGATGACCATTGGTATGAATGAAGTGCTGCAATCTTTTTATCATGGATTGAGTGGTATTTCTTATCACATCGGCACTTATCGAAGCACATGCTCTGACAATTTTCTCTCGTATATCGTGCAAATAGTAAATATTCGCCGAATGCGGCGTATCCGTCTAATGTGCCATTTTTTGCTTTAGGAAAGGAAAAGAAATCAGAGAAGCATTTCAGACGCGGCGCCCGATAATGGAAGCAAGGCTTAAGAAAAATCAAGACATGTTCAGTGGATATGCCAACCTATAAAATGCGTTCGACATAAAATGGCTCAAGATATTCCAAATTGTCAGGAAAATACATGTGAAATTGCGGCGCGGCACGTTTCTTTCTACCGCCCTGCCAGTGTCCAGCAATGTTCATTTGTCTAGCTAAAAGATGTAGTAGAAAATACTAGACCACTACTGTCTACTGCATTTCGCAACATACATACGGTAAAGGGGATGTGACCAGCTACTGAAATAAAAGTTTTAACTTGGCAATGTAAATTTTCAGGTGTATTTTTACGATAAAGATCACAGTTAATACTGCCAAGTCCGTACTAAGTGGATACATAATGTAAAGTTCCCACGCACACCACAATCACACACGTAGCCAGTTTACGGTATTTACACCCGTTACCGAAGTTAATAGAGTTCACTGGATCGTTTAGTTATGAAAATGCTCGCTCAAATGTTGTGCACTCTGCTCTACACGTAATACTTGTTCCAGTCTTAGATCGCACAACATGCCACGCGGTTTTAACTAACAGTCAAAAGCAATAATTTTGATATTCTGTCCGAAATTCCACACGACTTCCACTATATCGTTCACTTAAATACACTTTGTACTATTTCGCGAACTCGTAATTAGCATTTTTCCGCGATTTTACAGTACTTTCGTCGGAGCTGCTTTCATTTAGATGTAACTAGTTCGAACCCTCTGCCCTGACTATACCTAGATCATACCAAAGGCTTTGTTCCCAGCATAGATTGGCGCAAGCCTGCACTTTTCTGATTGGCTGATATCACAAACAGCAAATCAGGTTGCACTATTATCCCGCGCTAACCCGCGCTTTACTTCAATGACCAATCATAGTAAAACATTTCTTTCTATGGCAATTGCTAAATAAATAAATTTAGAAAAATATCAAACATAAAGTTACTCGTTCTGAAATTATCGATTAATTTGTGTTCTACTCACGATTTATTAGTACCATAAACTGACTGCACATTTAATTATAGTAAATCCCCTGTATAGCATAACTGGTACTTCGTGAATAAACAAAACAATTTTCATTTACTTCTTTTCTTCTTCACTCATACAACACTCACACTGCTAATTACTACACATATAAAACAATTATAATTATACAAATACATTAAATATTAGTCAAACATCAGATTGTTTTGACTGCGACTGCTAGCACTGTCCGTCAACTGCTGACCTCTGCCGCCTACAAGTACAACTACATGCAGCTCTGTAACTCAGGTCCATGTCAGCTGGTGACATCTGTCGATGATTCATGCCTATAACGATATCGTCATAACAAGTGACAGGAGCGATGCGAAGGCACTACGCCTCAAAGTGACGGGTATTATGTAGTATGTACAAAACCCAAGAGAGAACAATAAGAATGGAAGACTAAAAACGAGGTGCTTGGATTAAAAAGGGTTGAAGACAGGGATGAAATGTTTCGTCTCTACTCAATCTGTATGTGGAAGAAGGTATGACGGAATTGAAAGAAAGAAGAACATAGGAAGGATTGGTATCATGGATTACTTTTTCTTGTTATTTGTTGCTAGCACAGAATCTCATTTTAATATTGTTCTTTTTGAATTAAGATTACTGCTTAATATGACAGAGGCCTTATATGTGGCGCCACAATACATTTAATTTTGGTTTCTGTAAGAGATTGCGTTGTGTTGGAATGAATGTTGTAGGGACCAGTTTTTTATTTTGTTTTTGTAACCACCCAACGCAACGATTTGACAGCAGAATTAGTACATCTTTCTTGGAGTGCATAGAAAGAAAAATTCAAATCTTGTTTCAGATATGCTCTCGTAACTTCCTGCAAGCAGTTTTAATTCATAAAAAATCTCACACAAACACCTGACTTCCTGTTTACCTTAAACAGCAACCCTGCTTTACTTTCTTTCCTGAATCTGTAGCTCCTCCTTGCGTAGATTATTTTATATCTTTGATACAGATTTACTTTACACTGATGCAGCTGCATCTAATCTATCGTTAATCGTTTTGTTCCCTTACTTGGAATTTTCTGTGAGTCCACAACTGATAATCTTCGTTTTTTAGAAAGCATCTTACACAAAAACATGTTAAGTTTCTGGCTCTTCTCACCGAAGGGTCTAGTAATTTTTCACGGTATTCGATTTCATCACAGAGATTCTGGGAGAAAATTTTACGGAACTTATAGTGAGCAGTAATTTTCCCGCAGATTGTGAAAGTAGAATTACCTCAACGGTGAGAGACTCCAGCTCATGAAAGTCTCAGCCGAAACCATCAGTTTGAAACCATGCCTACTTAAGCTCTCACTAGTCAGTCCGCGAAGGGTCTGCATTGGGTGGAGAGGCTGCATGGAGTAAAAATTAGTAGCTGTATTTTTACAAAACGTGACATTGATTGCAAGTTCCACGGTGTCACAACGGTTATGTTGCTGATGACAGCGCCACTAGATCAGTTAGAAAACACAATTTTTCGCAATTCCTTCCACAGAGAAGAATAAATAAATATTCCAGAAGTCGAATCAATAGCAACTGCCAACATGAGTAATTTAGAAGCAGATATCCTCGTAGTAGTGAAGTAATTTAGATCACTTAATAAAAGCAATGTATTCCGCTCCAGATTGCACACCAGTTAGGTTCCTTTCAGAGTATGCTGATACAATAGCTCCACACCTAGCAATCATGTGCAACCGCTCGTTCGTCGAAAGATATGTACCCAAAAAATGGAAAGTTGCACAAGTTACACCAATACCAAAAAAATAAAATAGGAGTAATCTCTGAATTACAGATCCGCATTGCTAATATCAGTTTGCAGTAGGGTTTTGGAACATACTGTGTTCGAATATTATGAATTACCTCAAAGAAAACGATTTACTGACAAACACCAAACACGGATTCAGAAAATATCGTTCTTGTGAAACAGAAATAGAACAGATCTTGTGCAATACAACTATAAAACATGCATTTAAACAAAGTAATTGAATAAAAATAATAATCAAAGCCATTTTGATAATGATTTCGAAAAAATCATAAGCTGCCAAAATTCGAAACCACGACTTTCTCCAGGTTACGATGGTAGCTTAGCCACTACACTGCATCGTAAATTACCGTTACAGCCTTTTATTTATTCCTTGACACATCCAGTCACAACGATTTTGTTGCCTTCAATAAGTTCGTCCTCATTTAATGTTCTATGAAGCTTATCTTCCTCATGTCAATATCTGTGATGTTAATAGCTGAATATGTCACGTCGAATCTAGTGGTGTTTGGTTAGGGGCATGTAAGACACGTGTATATTTTGTAACTATCATTGTGTGTGTGTTGTTTTTGGTGTGATTATCAATTTACAATTTGTACAGAAACCAGATGGCAGTTATAAAAGTCAAGGGGGCGTGAAAGGGAAGCAGTGGTTGGGTAGGGAGTGAGACAGGATTGTAGCCTATCCCCGATGTTATTCAATCGTACATTGAGCAAGCAGTATAGGAAACAAAAGAAAAATTCGGAGTAGGAATTAAAATCCATGGAGAAAAACTTTGAGGCTCGCCGATGACACTGTAATTCCGTCAGAGACAGCAAAGGACCTGGAAGAGCAGCTGAATGGAATGGACAGCGTCTTGAAAGGAGGATGTAAGATGAACATCAACAAAAGCAAAACGAGGGTAATGGAATGTTGTCGAATTAAATCGGGTGATGCTGAGGGTGTTGGATTAGGAAATGAGACGGTTAAAGTAGTAAATGAGTTTTGCTATTTGGGGAGCAAAATAACTGATGATGTTTGAAGTAGAGAGGATATAAAATGTAGACTGGCAATGGCAAGGAAAGCGTTTCTGAAAAAGAGAAATTAGTTAACATCGAGTATAGATTTAAGTGTCAGGAAGTCGTTTCTGAAAGTATGGAGTGTAGCCATGTATTGAAGGGAAACGTGGACGATAAATAGTTTAGACAATAAGAGAATAGGTGCTTTCGAAATGTGGTGCTACGGAGGAATGCTGAAAATTAGGTGGGTAGATCACGTAACTAATGAGGAGGTATTGAATAGAATTGGGGAGAAGAGGAGTTTGTGGCACAACTTGACTAGAAGAAGGGATGGGTTGGTAGGACATATTCTGAGGCATCGAGGGCAGCGTGGAGGGTAAAAATCGTAGAGGGAGATCAAGAGATGAATACACTAAGCAGATTCAGAAGGATGTAGGTTGGCAGTAGGTACTGGGTGATGAAGAAGCTTGCACAGGACAGAGTAGCATGGAGAGCTGCATCAAACCAGTCTCTGGACTCAAGACCACTACAACAACAGGTAACATATTTAAGTGGTTAACGCTGCAAGATCACAGGTCAATGTAAGCGCGAGACAAGTCGTTGCATACTGATAGACGAAAAAATTTAAAGTCGGAGTGCGTGGGATAACCACTAGAGTGCTCCTGCTGTCATACAAAATCGCAGACCAGACCATAACTCCAGGTGTAGATCCAGTATGTCTAGCACGCAGGCAGGTTTTGTGCGGATCCTTAAGTGTCCTCCTCCTAGCCGGTGATCACTGGCACCGAGGCAGAAACAGGTTTCACCAGAAAACACAACAGAGCTCCACGCTGCTTTCCAGTGATCTCTCTCTGGACACCACCGAAGTCGCAAATGGTGATGGTTTCGGGTCAGTGGAATGCACGTTGCTGGGCGCCTGGCTCGGATCTGTCCTTGATGTAACCGGTTTGTAACAGGTGGTTGTGTCACTGTGGTGGCGACTGCAGCTCACACTGATGCAGCGGACTGTCTTCCCTCTCGGTAGTGTCACGTGATCATCCGGAGCCCGATCTCCTTCGACCATACATTCTCGTAACCACCGCTGCCAGCTATCAAGTCTTTCTGCAGTATCGCAGAAGGAATCTAGCTTCTTGTAGCCCTATTACACAACCTCGTTCAAATTGAGTGAAGTGTTGATAGTGGGGTCTTTCCCGTAAAGGCATTCTTGACTAACATCAACTCACCACGTCCAATGCCAAGGTACTGACGCCAGACCACTATGGCGTGTATTTAAAGCAAATGTAATTTGCGTCCTCATAGTGGCGCTATCAGCGGCACTCTTGCACGACTGGTGCGAAATGTGAACATACATCTTTCAAACGTAGAAATATGCCTAACAGCTTTCCTTTATGTCGCACAGCTTCTTCTTGGTGTTGTGATTTTTTTTCCGTCAGTGTATTTACGTATTTAGATTACGAAATGAGACATTTAAAGTAGTAAAGGAGTTTTGCTATTTGAGGAGCAAAATAACTGATGATGGTCGAAGTAGAGAGGATATAAAATGTAGACTGGCAATGGCAAGGAAAGCGTTTCTGAAAAAGAAAAATTTGTTAACATCGAGTATAGATTTAAGTGTCAGGAAGTCGTTTCTGAAAGTATTTGTATGGAGTGTAGCCATGTATGGAAGTGAAACATGAACGATAAATAGTTTGGACAAGAAGAGAATAGAAGCTTTCGAAATGTGGTGCTACAGAAGAATGCTGAAGATTAGATGTGTAGATCACATAATTAATGAGGAGGTATTGAATAGAATTGGAGAGAAGAGGAGCTTGTGGCACAACTTGACTAGAAGAAGGGATCGGTTGGTTGGACATGTTCTGAGACATCGAGGGATCATCAATTTAATATTGGAGGGCAGCGTGGAGGGTAAAAATCGTAGAGGGAGACCAAGAGATGAATACACTAAGCAGATTCAGAAGGATGTAGGTTGCAGTAGGTACTGGGAGATGAAGAAGCTTGCACAGGATAGAGTAGCATGGAGAGCTGCATCAAACCAGTCTCAGGACTGATGACCACAACAACGACAACAACATTTACGTGGAGTGTAGCCTTGTGTGGAAGTGAATACGCGAACGATACGCAGTTCAGACAAGAAGAGCATAGAAGCTTTTTAAATGATGTACTATCGGAGACTGTTGCATATTAGATGGGTAGATAGACTAACTAATGTGGAGGTATTGAAACTAACTGGGTAAAAAAGAATTGTGTAGCACAATTCGACTTAAAAAAAGGACAAGTTGGTAGGAGACGTCCTGAGGCATCAAGGAACTGACAATGTGGTAATGAAAGGAAGTGTGGAAGGGGGCAAATATTGTAGAGAGATACCACGGCTCGAACAAAATAAGCGGGTTCGAGTGACTGTAGGCTACCCCAGTTATCCAGAGATGAAAAACCCTACACGGAGAGCTGCATCTTCGAACTACGGACCACAAGAGCAACGTACTGTATACTTCTCTCCTTCTGCCTTCACAAATTTCGCCTATCGATCTCTTCTGACGTTTCCTGTACTCAGTTCAATTTTTAACTGTCCGTCGTAAATCCTTGTTTCCTTTGGGGTGTTAGGCCGTGTTTGGAATTTTTGTTTCGCCTTTCGTTTATTTTCTTCTATTTTGTCATTTACCTCAAAAAATATTCAATTCTTGTCTAATATTTCCATTAGGTATTCTGTCAAACTTCATTCAACAGTGAAAATTTCATTTCATCCGCCTGAAAACGGCTAGAATCTTTCGTCTTCATAACCCATGATTCACTGTCTCCCAGTGGACTAGGGACAGACATCACCTTACAGCATTTCATTTTTTGTCTCTTCATGTATTTTTAATGTTCTGATTATAGTGCCAAATACCCTTCGTCATCTCTGAAATTTAATATCTACATCCATATCTCCATTAAAAGTAGTATAGCTTCCTAGCTAACTGAAGTAATTAAGTTACTCCAAGATCTCATCCTCAGTTACAATTTTCTTTTTGCTAGAAATTTTTGCGTTACTGAGTGTTTCCCATGGACTGCCACTGTCTTAATTTTATTTAGACCGTTCTCAGAAGTAGCGGTTAATACAGTGTCATCAGCACGTAATAGTATGTTAACGTACTTATTCTTCTTTATATTGATATCGTCTGGGACTCTTTCTTTCCATTTTCGGGGACATCATCTACGTACAGTACATACTTAAGAAATGACGGTGAAGAATAGGCTTGTCTCATACATTGGTTTATTAAAATCTTTCACCCTGTCTAATTGGTGTCATTAAGTATAAGTTCCATTATACAAATTTTTGATGCACTTTTAAGTGTATTAGGTATCCACGTTTCGGCGTAATTTCTCATATCTGTCTATCCTGTCAAATTCTTTATCAACATCTATGAAACCCCTGTAGGTTGGTTAGTTAATGTCTCTTCCTTCCTGTATTATTTGTCACTCAGTAAATATATTATCGCTACATGACATTCTCTTATGAAGCCAGTTTCGTCTTCTAACTGTATTTCTGTAATACTCTTTAATATGTTATTAGAACACATCAATAAACTTCCTACACAGTGTTTAATATAATGATTTCTCTACAGTTTGAAGTTTCGTTGCGAACCCTTTTTTCGCATAGTGACACCACTTTTGTTGTAAGCCATTTTTCTGGAATTTTAACGTTTAGTCAACAGGTATTGATTAGTTGTAAAATTCTAAACTGTTGTGTTTGTCTGTACTATTTATGATTATCCTGGCTCGAGTTAATAAAGTAAATAAATAAATGTATCGAGTACTTTGCTATTTTTGTAGGCCAAATACTTGTGGTCAGCCGCCTGGAATGGCCGTGCGGTTCTAGGCGCTACAGTCTGGAACCGAGCGACCGCTACGATCGCAGGTGCGAATCCTGCCTCGGGCATGGATGTGTGTGATGTCCTTAGGTTAGTTAGGTTTAATTAGTTCTAAGTTCTAGGCGACTGATGACCTTAGAAGTTAAGTCGCATAGTGCTCAGAGCCAATTTGAACTTATGGTCAAATCTTCCTTCACAGCCAAATTCTGAAACAATTTCGCTCACATCATGGTCTACTACATCTGTGATCGATAATAACCTCGTTAAAGTTGGGGGTACAAAAGCCTCAAGGGACCGTGAAGTTCCTGAAACTCGTACTAAAGCGTGGAGGTACGGAGTGGATCCGAGGTTCTTAAGTTGCGCTCGCCCGTTTAACGCCCTCGGTGGACACGGGAGGACGGAAAGGCTACCTGGAATTTTCCACGCATATCGGTTCTTACTCACCAAACAGACAGATGATAGTGGGAAAGTACATGGTGACCCGACTGCTCCCTAATCTCCCTTAAACGACTGGACGAGGTCAGATTCTAAATTATGAGTTCATCGACACTGGTGTAAGCATCTAACGCCCTTCTCTCTCTCTCTCGTGTTTGTTTACCACTGACCCGGCCAAAGATAGGTACATTTATTCGTAATTATTTTGCCAATTTTTCAGCATACTTTCTCGATTACTGTTGGTTCGAGAGCATCAGACATATTTCCTTTCCCCCGTTCTCTATCTCCCCTTGTACAGAACTCTACCAACTATGGGTGAACTTTTTCAAATTAAAGTCGCAGACCATGTTCCGAGAAATAATTAATCAGTAATAGTTCCGAGTATTTTATTTATTGTTGTTTCTGTCGTATTTCTATTGGGATTATGATGCTTTCATCACCAACAAAGATTGCTATTTCTTCTTTGTCTGTGAAAGGTGGAAGATCATTTAAAGGTAGAAGAGGAGCAGTCACTATATAACCCTACTCAGAAGAAGCATCATCAAAAGAACTGCATGAGCTAACATGAGCCGTTCCTTTCTTTGTTAAATGTTATCTGAAGAAATTTGTTGCTCACGTGGCTAACTTAGCTTTTTATTTCCAATGCTAAGAATAAGATATTCCCACAGCCAACTCTCACAGTACTTTTCACTGAGGGTGCGTATTTGAATAGAGGCTTTCCACCACATAATGGCGGTGTAACCATCGAGACACACCGTGAATAAGTCATGTGAATCTGTTCGCAGAGGATACAGTTTAGTATAAGGAAGTAATAGTAATACAGAACGTGTTGCGGATAGCAGAGAGGATTTCTGGTTACATGCGCCTCGCGCAAATATCTTCAGCGTACTCTAAATGTTGTGTCTAGACAAGACAGCCTAGACACAATGAGAGGAAGCTGACAGGCATGCGCTAAGCCAAAGAGGGTGCGTGAGGTCTGAAACAGGATACGTAATGATTGCTATAAAGAAAAGTACGTAGCTTCTGTAATACTTAACTTTAATCCATCCTTTTGGTACATCTGGAGATTGTGGCGATACAAGTGAGACTCTTTAGATACATGCAATGTTACTAATGGCGCCTTGCTAGGTCGTAGCCATTGACTTAGCTGAAGGCTATTCTAACTATTGGCTCGGCTAATGAGCGAGGCTTCGTCAGTGTAGTCGCTAGCTACGTCGTCCGTACAACTGGGGCGAGTGCTAGTCCGTATCTCGAGACCTGCCTTGTGGTGGCGCTCGGTCTGCGATCACACAGTGGCGACACGCGGGTCCGACATGTACTAATGGACCGCGGCCGATTTAAAGCTACCACCTAGCAAGTGTGGTGTCTGACGGTGACACTAAACTAAATGTAACTACATGTAACGTAATATGCACACGTAGACTAACATGTCCGATATAGTTTAACTGTGAGGTCACTGGACCCAGTCACAACGTTGAAGTATCTTGGAGCTTCTGCCCGGACCGATTTACACTGGAAATGTGCTGGATGGAGTAGGCAGTATTGTACGGCGTCAGGGCACTTAAAGGATGAAATCGTGAACCACTAGAAGCTGTTATAAGGAATATTTATTTTCAGGCAGTCAAGGGACCATCTACAGTTTATGGACTGCATTTCATCATACTGAAGGAAAGTTCCTAGGCGTCAAGTACGCAACAGTACGTTTACATCCGTCTTATTCGCAAGCGTCTATTATCTTGTATATTAAGGGACCGGAAAGTACGTAATGTCGTCTTTATCCAACGTTAGAGTGACTTACTAGTAAATAATTAAATCTTTTTTTTTTAAATTTATGTTGAAACGACCAGCCAAATACTGGAGGAGGTACGTACTCGGCAGCGTAAGCTTTTTGAGTTTCGCAAGGGTAATAACGCAACAATTACTAACAAAAACATCTGCGATGCTTATCCAAGTGAATTAGGCGTTCGTAAATGCCAAAAGTGGTTTACCTAAGTTCAGATCCGATAATTTTGGTATTTCCGACTCGTATCGATCAGGAAAACAACGACATGTTAAAGGGTTGAAGTGGAAGCAAATTCGTGTCAGGCAATCGACAAATTGTCAAACACTCTTAACCAACCATGGTCGACCATCCACGAACATTTGCAGCAGGTTGGTGAAGACAAACAAATCTAACCGATCTACCACATGCAAGTGTTTGCTTGAGCGGCACAACAAGGAAACGTTTTTTGATCGTTAGGAAAGTGAGTATTCTATAATAATCTAAAAATCAAAATGCAGCGGTTCTTTCAGACTGAATCGCCACGAAGTATAGCTAAGCCAATCTTACATTCCAAAAATGCACTTTTGTGTCTTTGATGGAATATTCGCGAAGTCGTTCATTTTGTAGTGCTGAAACCTGGACAAACTGTGAATGCAGACCTTTACTGAAAAATCAGATTTTAATCGAAAAACGTCCAGCGATTGACAGTAGAAAAGGCCTTATTTTGCAACAAGATATTGCAATATGAAACCTGAAAATAATAATGAATTGTCTCACTCACCATATTTGCCCGATATGGCGCCATCGGATTTCCATTTATTCCGGTCGCTACAACATTTTCTAAGTGACAAAAAAATGAGGAAATGTGGATGATGTCCAAGATGCTATCTCCAGACATTTTGCTCAAAAACCAATTGATTTTTATCGATACAGCAACGAAAATTTGAACTCTAGATGGCAAAACATTGCTGATAATGAGGGTGATTACATCATTGATTAAAAATTAAAAAAGTGTTAGCGGTTTATCTTTTAATGTAAGACAGTAAGACAATTTTACAGTTGTTGAAACCATGGTCAAGGGTTGTTAATAAACCTTTATGCCTCCAACTGGTTGGCTGTTTTCCTCAAATCATTCATTTATATTCATCGTTGCTGAACAACAGCTATGTTCAAAACTGTAAAAATATCATATTATTGTCTAGTCCCCTCTCGTATTTTCCAGCAGTCATCAAGTGTAAAACTCGAGTCTACTATAGTCTTAGGCATACTGCCTGTAAAAGTCGTTATGGTACTATAAAGACTCTGGCCAGGCACTGTGTCTGAAAAGGTAGTAGACTCGAGTTTTACACTTGGTGAATACTGGAAAATGTATGAGATAATAGGCGCACGTGAATGTGTGAGGTGCTACAACGTACACAGCCCGTTAAAAAAAAAGCGAAGAAGCCAGAACTGGAGAAATAAACGAAATGAAACTTCACAGTTTGAGATGGCATGCAATGTTATTGCAGTGATTACGAAATCGTGTAAAACTGACAAAGAACTTACCAGTAAGACGTTGCACATTAGATGGCAAAAGGTGGGTGAAAACGATGGTGATTACATCATTGTTGAAAAATAAAAAACTGTTAACAGTTTATCTGCTTATCTGTTTGATTTATCTGAGCTAGATGCATGAGCTGATTCGATTGGGGGGGGGGGAGGTGTCATAAAGGCGCTGTATCCTTTCCTGAGGCACCATGCCGGCCGCGGTGGTCTAGCGGCTCTAGGCGCTCAGTCCGGAGCCGCGCGACTGCTACGGTCGCAGGTTCGAATCCTGCCTCGGGCATGGATGTGTGTGATGTCCTTAGGTTAGTTAGGTTTAAGTAGTTCTAAGTTCTAGGGGACTTATGACCTCAGCAGTTGAGTCCCTTAGTGCTCAGAGCCATTTGAACCTGAGGTACCATAACTGTTTTGATTGGACTTTTGAAGTCCTGGATACTGGGAGCAGGGATGGAGTTGACTTCCGAACTGAATCCACACGTGTTCTATCGGGGAAAGACCTGGGGATCTTGATGCCCATGGAAATACTCCAATGCCACGCAGACATTTCATAGAGACACATGCCATGTGTGGGCCACCATTGTCCTGTTGACAAAGGCACCACAATATTGTCGAGAAAGAGGTGACACATGAGGACACCGGACATCTATACCGTGCTGCTGCACCATGAGGGTTACATCTGTCATACCTGATGGCTGCAAACATCATGCGTCTCTCCAAAACACTGGAAGAATGGTACCTCTTCGTATGTCGTCGCCTTACTCCTCAATGGTAGTCATCCAGGGTCGTACCGAACCGCGTTTCACTGATGAACACAACGCGACACCGTTCATCAGCATTCCATGCTTCCCGGTCAAGTCACCATTCCAAAGAAGCCGTTTGTGCTGTGGTGATGAACGCAGCCAACGCATGGGACTGCAGTTCCTTGGTCTCCGACCAGTGGTGTGGCATGACACCACCATTACTTCTTCTCGGATGGAAGATACAGAACTGAAGAGATCATGATGTGCTTGATGCACGTTACGTCCATCGAACCTTGCGGTGGTCAGACATTGTCCACCAGAACCTTGAACTGAATCTGCTTTCCCATTCCCATGCAGTCCAACATCGGAACATTGTCAAATCCAGATACTCCACAGATCTAGATAGTGTACAATTCAACAAGTCGGCCAAATGGTGACCCCCAATGAGGCCCCTGCCACGCTCTGTTAGGTGCTGACAACACTGTCTGACAAGTTTACATAGCATCTCCACACCGTTCACAGCGGTCGCTCACCATCTGACGCTTTTTGCACCCCTTATATATCTTAGTCCCAGTGACAATACAAAACACGAATAACACTAACGCACTCTTGTGGCCGTTCCAACTCCCACAGAGAGTGGCAGTTCCAATCATTTAGATACACGTCGATGGTGCATACGTGTAAAAAAGTTAACTTTTTTTGTCAGACGGCGTAAGCGACGCTGGGGAACCTCCATTAAACTTGATATACACTACTGGTCTTTAAAACTGCTACACCAAGCAGAACTACAGATAATGAACGGGTATTCATTGGACAAATATATTATACTAGAACTGACATGTGATTACATTTTCACGCAATTTGGGTGCATAGATCCTGAGAAATCAGAACAACCACCTCTGGCCGTAATAACGGCCTAGATACTCCTGGGCATTGAGTCAAACAGAGCTTGGATGGCATGTACAGGTACAGCTGCCCATGTACCTTCAACACGATACCACACTTCATCAAGAGTAGTGACTGGCGTATTCTGACGAGACAGTTGCTCGGCCACCATTGACCAGACGTTTTCAATTGGTGAGAGATTTGGAGAATGTGCTGGCCAGGGCAGCAGTCGAACATTTTCTGTATCCAGAAAGGACCATACAGGACCTGCAACATGCGGTCGTGCATTATCCTGCTGAAATGTAGGGTTTCGCAGGGATTGAATGAAGGGTGGACCACGGGTCGTAACGCATCTGAAACGTAACGTCCACTGTTCAAGGTGCCGTCAATGCGATCACCAGGTGACCGAGACGTGTAACCAATGGCAGCCCATACCATCACGCCGGGTGATACGCCAGTATGTCGATGACGAATACACGCTTCCAATATGCGTTCACCGCGATGTCACCAAACACGGATGCGATCATCATGATGCTGTAGCTGGCCGGTGTGGCCGTTCGGGTCTAGGCGCTTCAGTCTGGAACCGCGTGACCGCTACGGTCGCAGGTTCGAATCCTGCCTCGGGCATGGATGTATGCGATGTCCTTAGGTTAGTTAGGTTTAAGTAGTTCTAAGTTCTAGGGGACTGATGACCACAGATGTTAAGTCCCCAGTGCTCAGAGCCATTTGAACCATGATGCTGTAAACAGAACCTGGATTCATCCGAAAAAATGACGTTTTGCCATTCGTGCACCCAGGTTCGTCGTTGAGTACACCATCTCAAGCGCTCCTGCCTGTGATGCAGCGTCAAGGGCAACCGCAGCCATGGTCTCCGAGTTGATAGTCCATGCTGCTGCAAACGTCGTCGAACTTTTCGTGCAGATGGTTGTTGTCTTGTAAACGTCCCCATCTGTTGACTCAGTGATCAAGAGGTGGTCGCACGATCCGTTAACAGCCATGCGGATAAGATGCCTGTCATCTCGACTGCTGGTGATACGAGGCCGTTGGGATCCAGCACGGCGTACCGTAGTACCCTCCTGAACCCACCGATTCCATATTCTGCTAACAGTCATTGAATCTCGACCAACGCGAGCAGCAATGTCGCGACACGATAAACGGCAATTGCGATAGGCTTTAATCGGACCTTTATCAAAGTCGGAAACGTGATGGTACGCATTTCTCCTCCTTACACGAGGCATCACAACAACGTTTCACCAGGCAACGCCGGTCAACTGCCGTTTGTGTATGAGAAACCGGTTGGAAACTTTCCTAATGTCAGCACGTTGTAGGTGTCGCCACCAGTGCCAACCTTGTGTGAATGCTCTGAGAAGCTAATCATTTGCATATCACAGCATCTTCTTGCTATCGGTTAAATTTAGCGTCTGTAAAACTTCCTCCTGACTACATGCTTGCTATTTATTGCGTTGGTCCTTTGGTGAGACAAGAAGACGAGGACATACGAGCTTACATTCAGTAAATTTTGCCGTTGTGGACAGCGTAAAATTTTGGTGTGAGTTTTAAGTCGTCGCGAAGTTTAGAAAGAAGGGCACGACCACCGGCCTCAACGCAAAATAACTGTTCCACTGTCATCCATCTTGTTTTTACAGCTTCAACTGTTCCATTGTCCGCCGTGTTTTGTTTTTACAGCTGGTAAAGCAGTGGCAACTCAGTACATAGTGTTTGACAGTGATGAAGACGATTAAAAGTAAAATGTAAGTGAAACATTATATAAATAGACATACACATAGAATTAAATAATTTCAGGCACAGAAATAACGAGTTTTCAGATCGTAATTTTGAGTTAAACAGTTTATCTACTTTAAGGTATAAGTGGTTGCAGATGACAAATTGTGCAACAAAACGGTCACTGTAGGAACAAAACACATCAGAAAAACCACACCATGTAGTAAAAAGGTATGAATTCGTAATTTATGTGGTTTTTTTTCAAATATCTGTAACTACGATTTAAAAACTAATAGCTACATGTATACAAACAGCAAAGGACACTCTTTATCTTTAACAGATGAAAAATAAAAGCCCATGAAGATGCTGTAACTGCTGCGAAACATCTTTGGGTTAAAAAAAACAAAATTGTGTTTTGCTAAAGGCGGACCCTATCCAAAAACATACTTATTGTAACTCTCTCGTTTATGCAACGTCACTGCGCATGTTTATTACATTTCTGTTGCTATGTTTTATTGCACCGTATTGGAAGATATTGTCACGGGAGGTTAGCGAGTAGGTAGGATTACAAGACAGACTCGTCAAACGAAGCGCCAGATGATCACATATCGTGAGGGCGGCCGGGTCGGCAAGAGCTGTAGCGTACTGGAAAAGAAAGACAGAGGGGATTCACCTACAACGCTGGGAGCCAATTAGCGAACCTTTATTACTTATATTTATCGTTCAAACATTAATACAGTTCCAACCGTGCTGAAAGTTACCTGCAATGAGAACTTGTTAATAATAATTTCAATATCACTCAATTCATCAGGAAATGATAATTACAAATTTTAGTTACTGTCAGTGCTTATTGATAGAAAGAATGAACAAATTAAAAGTGTGCTCTGAGAGGGCAGGCGTCATACTGCTAAGAGAGCCCACTACTAATCTGCGACCCCTTTCCGAGATGGTAATACATGAAACTGTTTATGAAATCTGATCTCATGTAAAGACGGAACAGTTTGATGGGAAACTGCCTCGGATGATGTTCTTGTGCTAGCTCGTGTGAATTCTAAGGTCGTGTGGAGATCTTTACTGTGTATTTTGCCTTGCTCTACAAACGATTACGATCCGGAAACTAGGCCGTGGATAATGACAGACTGCCTTTCAGAATAAATGGTTCAAATGACTCTGAGCACTATGGGACTCAACTGCTGTGGTCATAAGTCCCCTAGAACTTAGAACTACTTAAACCTAACTAACCTAAGGACACCACACACATCCATGCCCGAGGCAGGATTCGAACCTGCGACCGTAGCGGTCGCGCGGCTCCAGACTGTAGCGCCCAGAACCGCTCGGCCACTCCGACCGGCCCTTTCAGAATATTTTTCTCGGTTTCTTTGCTTGTACAAATAGAAATAAAATCGAATGACATCCCAATACTCCGTAATTTCAGTTTTAATATAACTGAATTTTTTCCTGTTTGGCACCCCATTACGCGTTGTTTACTGCATGCGCATCAGAGCCTTCGGCCAGCGGTGAAGAAACCAACTGGGACGACGTCTTTACAAGACGAGGGGCAAACAAGTTTCTTCCAGTTATCCTACTAGTTAGTAAGCGTGGAGATTATTTACTGAAATCCAACGTGTTTGTTAATCCTAGCACACTTTTTCTCGTGGGAAGTGTTATAAATAGAAAGCCACTGTGTAATATTTGAGAGTAACAATTTGCATCTTTTGGGTTCAAATGGTTCAAATGGCTCTGAGCACTATGGGACTTAACTGCTGTGGTCATCAGTCCCCTAGAACTTAGTTCTTAAACCTAACTAACCTAAGGACATCACACACATCCAAGCCCGAGGCAGGATTCGAACCTGCGACCGTAGCGGTCACGCGGTTCCAGACTGTAGCGCCTAGAACCGCACGGCCACTCCGGCCGGCCATCTTTTGGGAATTATATTTGATGCCCCCTCATGAATATGAGGTGCGACAATAAAGTAATGAGACTGATTTTCTTTGCAAGATGTGGCAATCCTGCAGGCTTGCGTAGGCACAATATCTTTGACCTTGGTCTATAAGCTACTTCTAGTCCAAGCAGCACATCGATGCAACTGCTCAGTCGTGAGTTTTGCTCTAATACGTTGACATGTGTTTGTGTCTCTCGTCACGGATATGGAACCGCATAATATTGCGCAACAGTATGCCATTTCTTTTTGCGTTAAATTCGGTGAAAACGCGACGACAACTTACGGTAAGCTTCAGAAGGCTTTTGGAAAGGAGATTATGTCAAAAGCTCAAGTTTTTTTTCGGCATAAAATGTTTAGTGAAGGCAGAACGAATGTTGAAGATGAAGACCGCAGTGGACGACCATCAACCTCACAGACGGATGTCAACTTGGCCAGGGTGCGTGAACTCGTACGATCTGATCGAAGATTACTGTGAAAATGATTGCAGAAGAATTGAACATCAGTTGAGAAACGGTTCGTCTAATAATAACTGAAGATCTTGGTATGAGAAAGATTTTTGCAAAAATGGTCCCCAAAAATCTCACACCACGACAGCGAGAAACACGGAAAAATGTGGCAGCCGATCTGTTAGAGCAAACAGAAATCAATCCAGAATTGTTGAGACGTGTTATCGCTGGTGACGAAATTTGGTTTTTTCTGTCCGATCCAGAGACAAAACGCCAAAGTTCGCAATGATGCTCAAAGGATCACCCAGACCAAAGAAAGCTCACATGTCAAAGTCAAAAGTGAAATGCATTCTTGTGTGCTTCTTTGATTCCAAGGGAATTGTTCATAAAGAGTGGGTGCCTCCTGGACAAACAGTTAACCAATATTACTACAAAGAAATTTTAGAAAGACTTCATAAAAGAGTTCTTCGTGTCCGTGCCAACATTGCTGATAATTGGATTCTGCATCACGATAATGCGCCATCTCATACTGCTCTGTCAGTACAGCAATTTTTAACCTCAAAACAAATTTCAGTACTACCACAGCCACCTTATTCACCAGATATCGCTCTGTGCGACTATTTTCTATTTCCAAGAGTCAAAACGGCGGTCAAGGGACACAATTTCCAAACAACAAAAGATGTCCAAAAAGTTGTGACGAGGGTCTTGGAGGATATTACAGATGATTAGTTCCAGAAATGTTACCATCAATGACAGAAGCGCTGGAAAAAGTGTGTGCAATCAGAAGGGAACTACTTAGAAGGAGACAACACTAAAGTTGACTAAAACGGTAAACAACATTTTTCATTCACATCAGTCTCATTACTTGATTGTCGCACCTCGTACTTCAC
Organism: Schistocerca americana; assembly: GCF_021461395.2. Lineage (NCBI taxonomy): Eukaryota > Metazoa > Arthropoda > Insecta > Orthoptera > Acrididae > Schistocerca > Schistocerca americana. The sequence continues at coordinate 483,240,046 of NC_060126.1, read as the reverse complement.
GTGCCTGTGTGTGGATGTGTGACGAATGTGGCAGACTACATTTTGAACAGGTGCTCTTGTAGCCCTCATGTGATAGTGTTACACTTGGCATTCCTTGTGTAGGGAAAATGACTTTGAAGAGTGGTTAATTTCTTAACCCCCATTATACTTTACATAACGCCTCCTGTCCAAATTACCGACTATGCGAAGTAGAACTGATTGTCTTTTACTGCTCGGGACTTTACTTAGTTTGAGTACATAGAATTACAGGCCATTTTAATAAAAGCATTTTGGACATATATATTTTTTCAAAATTCAATTTGTAATTTTATGCAGACTTTTTATTCTGTTAGTTTTGTACGTTGCAACTGCATGTCACGTACTGTGACGTCACACATTGTAGCGCACGTCACTGACTGCACGATAAGGAATTTCAGTATACAAATTTACGTTTTCTAACTATTTGTGATAAAAGTTAATTGCAGTATAGTTTCGGTCCGATTTAGCGACTCATTTCGTCAGATACCGTAAACCGAGTATACATTGACCGCCTTGGTTACTTTGAGCACTCATACACCAAAAGTTTTACAGCTTTCTGGTGGCTGTCAGTTGTGTGGTATAGCTCCATCAGTTCAAAAATGGCTCTGAGAACTGTGGGACTTAACATCTGAGGTCATCAGTCCCCTAGAACTTAGAACTACTTAAACCTAACTAACCTAAGGACATCACACACATCCATGCCCGAGGCAGGATTCGAACCTGCGACCGTAGCGGGTTCCAGACTGTAGCGCCTAGAACCGCACGGCCACCCCGGCCGGCAGCTCCATCAGCATGTAGTGCATGACGCCATGTAGTGCCGATTTTCTTGCGCAACACTTGGCGAATCTGTTGCGACTAAACATTTGTAAACGAAAAAGTATGTTAAAAACTGGTTGTGCAAAATCTACCGATATCTTTAACTTGGAAAGCCAAAAATTAAATGTTGCAGCTGATGTATTGCAATATATGTGGGTGAAAAACGCCGTAAATTGGCCAGATGGAGCATGGGGACCGAATGAACGCACCTCCAGGGTGACACATGTGTAGTAACAACACTGGAAATTGCCACTGAAGATGCTTCGTAAATAAAAGAAGCGGAACGCGTTTAGTAAAAAACAAACTGCCTTCCATTTAGTTGCATAGGCGGAACACACCTCGACGGAAAGATCGAAAATTGGTTATTTCAGAAACCGGTTGTTTTGAACAATTTTAACAATGAGGTTAAACTGGAGTCGACAAGAAAACCGGTTTCAGCCATAACCACCATCGCTAAAGTAAATTACTTCAAGTTAACATTACAACACAGACATTCACAAAACTTTAAGAATAGGAAACCAGTTAACACACACGACTACAAACAATAATGAAATAAAAAAGTTACACAGTTGTAGGATCTCGACCAAAGAGGGCAGCAAAATGGGAGAAAGGTAAACCACAGGTTCTACAGGTTCAAGTGGCTCTGAGCACTATGGGACTTAACTCCTGAGGTCATCAGTCCCCTAGAACTTAGAAATACTTAAACCTAATTAACCTAAGTACATCACACACATCCATGCCCGAGGTAGGATTCGAACCTGCGACCGTAGCGGTCGCGCGGATCCAGACTGTAGCGCCTAGAACCGCTCGGCCGCTCCGGCCGGCCGGTTCTACTGGCAGCCATTCTACTACTGACTAATCCCGACACTTACTGGTAGGTGTTTCTCGTTCTTGCGCAAGGCATTACAAGGTCTCCTTACAAAAAAAACAACATTCAAATGTGATTTCCGAATGAGAAACGAGCTACGTAATCCTTATTTACATACAGACTGTACATAACATTTCCCCTACTCATGTGTTGCTCTGAAATGTTAATCATTTGCATATCGAGGCGCGTAGTGCACCTGGCTGCCAGTTTGACATTTGTTGCATGCCGTCTTCATGGTGTTGCAATATTAATGACCACTAGTGTATACAGTTCAAAATAAGAAGTTCCTGTGTCGGTGAGTTTGCCTATGAAGCTGCGTCGGGAACTCGTTTCTCATTAAATTTGACTTCTGACGCCAACGGCTGACAACCTTCTGTCGCAAATTGTGTGCGTTGTACTTGCGATCTCGTTATCGTGTTCCTGTCCGCAGCGAAAATAAGATACGCGCGACGCATAATTCCGTGCAACACTTCATTTAGAAGAGAAGTTTATTTTAAAGTTCGCATAACAGCAGGAAAAACATTATGAAACATTTCCAGTGGAACGAATACTACCAGGTTTCTGGTAACTAAAGTGAAGAAAACAGTAAAAGAAGCAGGAATACTATAAAAGTCAAAGCAAGTTATTTCGTGGGGCACCCGCTATAGCAAGGAGAAAGCGTTTCACAGCGCTCCTGGCGGTCAGTGCGAGAACTCTGTTGACATACGCTGGCCAATCAGCTGATGAACTGTCATCTGTTTCTGTCTGTTCGAAGCGCGTGTATCTGTTTGGGTCTGAGGCTACGGAAGGGAAAAACCGACTGGTTAAAACCGATACCGGTATTTCAGTTAGGAATAACCGGTATTTTTCGGTATTTATTAGGTCCCCTATATAACAGGTGTTTTTTTTTATTTTTTACTAATAACCGACTAAAAAATGAAATATCGATTAGTCAAATCAGCAGTGCTAAAAGCTTTCGTTTACACATAAATCATTTTAAAAAAACATAGAATAATTTTTATTCGTAAAATTTGCATTTGTTTGTCATATTACGTTATTATAGAAACTGGGAAGAGTGACTTGTGCTGTTTTAATAATAATGTCGACAGAAATGAACAACAAAAAAGGCGTAAAGATTGGTACAGCACTTTGGAGACAATTACGTCCCTGTTGCCGCGTGTGGCTTAAGGTACGCGTGTACATGGAGTGTACAAGACTTGGCCCCCACATGATCCATGCTGTAGTTTCTCTCTGTCATGTCGGACACCCGTTGAATTGCAGAATGCGACCAATCGTAATCCGAAAGTATTTTTACGAAGTGACGTAGCAACGAAGAACAATGCTTCATTTGCTTTAAAATAAATAATAAAAGAGAAAGTAAATTATGGTAATATTAATAAATTTAGAAACTGAACAGCCGGCCGAGATGGCCTAGCGGTTCTAGGCGCTACAGTCTGGAACCGCGCGACCGCTACGGTCGGAGGTTCGAATCCTGCCTCGGGCATGGATATGTATGATGTCCTTAGGTTAGTTAGGTTTAAGTAGTTCTAAGTTCTAGGGGACTGATGACCTTAGAAGTTAAGTCCCATAGTACTCAGAGCCATTTGAACCATTTTTAAAAACTGAACAATACGTCATTCATAGCAGTATAGTACAGAAAATTGCCGATCTGCTGCTTATGTCTGCATAATATGCTTGTAGCCCTTGAAAACCGACAAACTAACACGAAAAACAGAGTCCTTCAACCTCAGTTTTCACCCTTTCGCACTGACTATTCGAAATGTTCGGATAGTGGAACGATCCCCGATTACAACTTGATTTTTGATCATAGTTTCAAAAAATTTGTAGGATAATACCGCTGATCTTTTGCAGTATTCAGTCACTTTTTGGGAAAAGCAAAGCAGCGAACGGTGGAAGGACTAGACGTTCTCGTGCTTGCCTATTGAAGTCAAAATTTTTCAGTCTTTGTCCGATTTCTATGTTTATTACAGGAAGCAACAGGAATAAAAACACAAAAGACGGTTATTACAGAAATCGGTTATTTTGAGCAGGTTTAACAGTCACGTTAAACTGGCGTGTTTCAGAGATAACCGCCAATCCTGCGCGAGGCTCGGGTGCCGGCATTCGATGCAGTTGTGTCAGAGAGCACACGCGGTGGCGGCTGGCGGACTAATACGTCACAGGGCACGCACTCAGCGTTCCTGCCTTACAAGGCCCTACGCGCTGTGCGGCTGACCACGCAGTGGAACTCCTGCTCTCCCAGGTCTGCTAACGGACGCACCGCCAGCAGCTTTAGCGGAGCTGAGAACGCAATACTGTACTCAGCGACTCTGAGCCGACCACAGACATAGCTTTCCCTGCTTATCTCCTGCTTGCAATTTATCTTTATCTACATATAAAATGCAGATAAATATCGCACCTCACTGTAAATATCGCACGACCGCCATAATAACAGGTGTTAAGTAAGATACATGGAGGAAAATCAAATGAAATAGCTCAACACAGGAAAGTCATCTGGACCGGGTGAGAAGACTGTACGATTCTCAGGGCCAGTCTAAGGTCTCGAAGGGCTGATGAACTGCAGGGCCACTATTTTGCAATATGCACTCATATATTTCTATACTTATTGGTGTCTTCTTCACCTCAAGGAGTAGACGCTTCACCTGTTTCGATCTCAAAGTATGCATCTCTTCCTTCTTCTTTGTCGTTTGCTGTTCAGTACTTGTTTTATTATTCTTCCATGGGGCTCCCTATCGATAGGTTCTAGCCACTATATTTTCTTTTCTTTTCGTCTCCTTAACTGAGTAGAGTCTACACTATAATCACCTCACAGCTGTGAAGAAAAGTTCTGGCACGTCTGATGTCATCAGTGTATCAAAAGTGTCAGACAGGGTTATGTTCTGTCACGCCAACTGTACAACATCCATACAAAACGCGTCATTAGGAATGCTCTTGATGCTTGGATTAAACGCATCTCAATTGGTGGTATAACTGTTAACAAGCTCCGATTTGCTGATGGGATCGTGCTTTTAGTCAGCAGCCAAGATGAACTTGCTGACTTACACTCCTGGAAATGGAAAAAAGAACACATTGACTCCGGTGTGTCAGACCCACCATACTTGCTCCGGACACTGCGAGAGGGCTGTACAAGCAATGATCACACGCACGGCACAGCGGACACACCAGGAACCGCGGTGTTGGTCGTCGAATGGCGCTAGCTGCGCAGCATTTGTGCACCGCCGCCGTCAGTGTCAGCCAGTTTGCCGTGGCATACGGAGCTCCATCGCAGTCTTTAACACTGGTAGCATGCCGCGACAGCGTGGACGTGAACCGTATGTGCAGTTGACGGACTTTGAGCGAGGGCGTAAAGTGGGCATGCGGCAGGCCGGGTGGACGTACCGCCGAATTGCTCAACACGTGGGGCGTGAGGTCTCCACAGTACATCGATGTTGTCGCCAGTGGTCGGCGGAAGGTGCACGTGCCTGTCGACCTGGGACCGGACCGCAGCGACGCACGGATGCACGCCAAGACCGTAGGATCCTACGCAGTGCCGTAGGGGACCGCACTGCCACTTCCCAGCAAATTAGGGACAATGTTGCTCCTGGGGTATCGGCGAGGACCATTCGCAACCGTCCCCATGAAGCTGGGCTACGGTCCCGCACACCGTTAGGCCGTCTTCCGCTCACGCCCCATCATCGTGCAGCCCGCCTCCAGTGGTGTCGCGACAGGCGTGAATGGAGGGACGAATGGAGACGTGTCGTCTTCAGCGATGAGAGTCGCTTCTGCCTTGGTGCCAATGATGGTCGTATGCGTGTTTGGCGCCGTGCAGGTGAGCGCCACAATCAGGACTGCATACGACCGAGGCACACAGGGCCAACACCCGGCATCATGGTGTGGGGAGCGATCTCCTACACTGGCCGTACACCACTGGTGATCGTCGAGGGGACACTGAATAGTGCACGGTACATCCAAACCGTCATCGAACCCATCGTTCTACCATTCCTAGACCGGCAAGGGAACTTGCTGTTCCAACAGGACAATGCACGTCCGCATGTATCCCGTGCCACCCAACGTGCTCTAGAAGGTGTAAGTCAACTACCCTGGCCAGCAAGATCTCCGGATCTGTCCCCCATTGAGCATGTTTGGGACTGGATGAAGCGTCGTCTCACGCGGTCTGCACGTCCAGCACGAACGCTGGTCTAACTGAGGCGCCAGGTGGAAATGGCATGGCAAGCCGTTCCACAGGACTACATCCAGCATCTCTACGATCGTCTCCATGGGAGAATAGCAGCCTGCATTGCTGCGAAATGTGGATATACACTGTACTAGTGCCGACATTGTGCATGCTCTGTTGCCTGTGTCTATGTGCCTGTGGTTCTGTCAGTGTGATCATGTGATGTATCTGACCCCAGGAATGTGTCAATAAAGTTTCCCCTTCCTGGGACAATGAATTCACGGTGTTCTTATTTCAATTTCCAGGAGTGTATTAACAGAAATAAGACATTAACGTATCATATGGATTGGACCTCAATCTCAGCAAGTCCAAACTCATGATAACTGATCGAGGAGTATAGGTCCAATTTATAGGTTGACTAAAGGAACTAGAAGTCGTGCATTTCTTTCCTCTATCTTGGGTCAGCCATCTGTGACACGTGAAGCTGTGAAGATGAAATAGGAAGACTGAGCAATTAAGTATCTCCACGCTCCTTTCTTCTCGTGTCAACCTAAACATTCTCCAGTTCTTTGGCCTTATTGTGAGAAGACATCAAGAAAACCTAGAGAAAAAATCATGGAAGGAAAGATCGATGGCAAGGGGCCGAAGGGAAGAGCAGAGAACAAATGGACTGATCAAATCAAGAAGATGTCTGGCCTACCTCTTCAGTGGGTACTAAGAGAAGCTGTTAACCGTCCAGGATGGAGACGCTTGGTTCACGGGGTCACGGCGATCTGTAGTGAGCACAGCGACTTGTGATGATGAACTGAACAGATTCCCAAATCAGCTCCGACATCTTCATTTCTCATTTGATCACTCAGATCTTATAAATTATAAATTCTTATAAATTTCATTTCAGTGGTTTGTATACGCATTTTGTGTAGCATTCTTAGTGTGGGCAACTTTGAGCCATAGTTCAAAACGGACGTAACCAGTAATTTACAAAATTTTATTTGTGTTTTTGTGCAATTGTTATCTAGTTTTCTTTCTATTATACTGCACATCATCTGGTACTCGTTTAATTTACTGTGTTTGACATTTTCAGTCTCGTATCTTATTTCTGAAGACAGTAAGTTAAAACGGGAAACTCTGATGACGTACAATATTTTCGTACCTCTTCCATAATGTTGTTCAGCTGGCTCTGAGCACTATGGGACTTAACATCTGAGGTCATCAGTCCCCTAGAACTTAAACCTAACTAACCTAAGGACATCACACACACCCATGCCCGAGGCAGGACTCGAACCAGCGACCGTAGCGGTCGCGCGGTTCCAGACTGAAGCACCTAGAACCGCTCACTCACCACGCCCGGCTCCATAATGTTGTCATTCACTGACTTGTCAGTACTCTGTATTAATAATAGCTGTGTACTTCATCTTCCTTTCACGTGCTGATTACTGCGAGATGGTTTCTGTAGAACTTTTTTTTTTTTTTGTCAGCCATTTGTGATCTGCAAGCTCATGACTTCTCTTGTACTAAATCCAGGGACAGCAACGTGCGTGAAATGGGGTACGGTGGTGGATCTTCTAACCAGTGAAGGTTTCTGTTCTTCTTTCTCTGGGAGGTCAGGGAGATGCCGTTTACCTTTCCTCGACATATTGGGGGAAGAGACTGCTGTGAAGATCTGGTGCGGGTGGACGCTTTGCTGAAATGCAGACAGTCGGGTTGGATTTTGTAAGTTAGGATGCTTTTAAATGTGTAGCTGTCAGCATCTTCAGACACAGGGAGTGACTAAATTTCTATTTAAATGATTTTTTGCGTGTGAAACTTGTTATTTCGAATGAAACTTGATGTCATGAATTCAGTTTGTTGGAGGTCCTTGTATCCGTTTGTGTAGGTTTTGTGTTACTCGTGGTTAGGTTGTACCTATCCTCCTCACTGAAAATCACTAGATTCAGTTAGGTGTGCAGAGCTTGTATTAGTTTTATGCCCGTCAAGATGGTAAATGCGTATCTTATTTCTCGTCATGGTGCGGAATAGCACGCACTTTTTCACCAGTGTTTTTTAGTTGGCAGCCTTTTAACTGGAGATGTCTCGGGCCCGTCAATATAAACTGTTTCGTTATTTTGCATTAGGCGAATCCTTCTTCAGTTTTACTATCAACTCCACTCATAGTTTCCCCTATTACATTTCATTGTCGATCTGACAACCCAATGCTAGTGCATGATAATGAAGCCATCAGTAAGCAGATTCTAAACCGTTCGTTAAGGAAAATAATTGCTTTTCACTTCAGTAAAATAGGATACTCGGATTCATCGTAGCAGTTGGAATAGAGCCCTGTCTAGGTACACGACTAAGGTTAAGGCGGCTCAACACAGTATTTACGGAACACAACATTATTACTGAAAACGAAACCACATAGCTGGTCCATGCAATTATACAGTACTCAATTGATAAATTGATACGAAGGTGGTGGCAGCGTCGATCTCGTGTGCTATTCAAAAAAGGATGCAGAAATGTCCATGGTTCTTCCTGTGAAACAAGCCCTGAAAATTCCCTTCTTAGCGTCGGATTTTCATGGCACAGAGCTAACCAGAGTATGCCATGAATAATAAGCTGCAGCACTTCCTCATCCAAGGCTACATTATATAATCTTGCAGTTCTTCTCGCCTCTTTCGGTCCACAACACGCGCACACGTTACCGGCTAGCAACCGACTGATTCAAGCCACACTGGCGTCTCGCAATTCGACCGCCAGATCGACCTTTTCTATTCCCGCCTATCCAGTTCCGTTGCGGAGGAACTTCCTACAAGTTTTACATGTTTACAAACCTACCTTCCCTATGCATGAACGAGTATTACAATTAAATTTTTAGCTTTGACATTCTTTTACAGCACACTACTTTTAAAATTATATTCATAGATTAATTACAATTACATAAATTATCATAAATACAGAGTTAAACACTCACATCGACGTTACATCAAAGAGCATTGTTATACAGAAGTCATATTAAGTAAAAAAAAGATAAAGAAGTTACGTAAGAGTATGAAAAGTAATACCTGCGCTACCCAGGGAGAAGGTCTCGGTATGTGACCGCGAGGCCGACATCCCTGTGCAGCGCCTCCTGAAGTTACTTACTGAGGCGTGTGGCATACTAGCTTACTTATTTTTCATGCTTACTCTGGTTAGCTCTGTACCACGCCGCCCGGTACGATAACCGGCCATACTATGCGTTTGTATACTACGTGATAAAGGATTACTATTGGTATGTGTTGCGTATGATGTGTATTGTCTCTTCATGTGTTTTCCCGTGTGGCTATTCTTATTCTAGCTTAAGCTATGTCTTAAAAAATCAATACTGTTATAGTACACTACTGGCCATTAAAAATAGAACACCACGAAGATGACGTGCTACAGACGAGAAAATTAACCGACAGGAAGAGGATGCTGTAATATACAAATGATTAGCTTTTCAGAGCATTCACACAAGGTTGGCGCCGGTGGCGACACTACAACGTGCTGACAAGAGGAAAGTTTCCAACAGATTTCTCATACACAAACAGCAGTTGACCAGCGTTGCCTGGTGAAACGTTGTTGTGATGCCTCGTGTAAGGAGGAGAAATGCGTACCATCACGTTTCCGACTTTGATAAAGGTCGGATTTTAAACTATCGCGATTGCGGTTTATCGTATCGCGACATTGCTGCTCGCGTTGGTCGAGATCCAATGACTGTTAGCAGAATATGGAATCGGTGGGTTCAGGAGGGTAATATGGAACGCCGTGCTGGATCCAAACTGGCTCGTATCACTAGCAGTCGTGATGACAGGCATCTTATCCGCATGGCTGTAACGGATCGTGCAGCCACGTCTCGATCCCTGAGTCAACAGACGGGCACGTTTACAAGACAACAACCATCAGCACGAACAGTTCGACGACGTTTGCAGCAGCATGGACTATCAGCTCGTAGACCATGGCTGCGGTTACCCTTGACGCTGCATCACAGACAGGAGCGCCTGCGATGGTGTACTCAACGACGAAGCTGGGTTCACGAATGGCAAAAAGTCATTTTTTCGGATGAACCCAGGTTCTGTTTACAGCATCATGATGGTCGCATCCGTGTTTGGCGACATCGCGGTGAACGCACATTAAAAGCGTGTATTCGTCATCGCCATACTGGCGTATCACCCGGCGTGATGGTATGGGGTGCCATTGGTTACACGTCTCGGTCACCTCTTGTTGGCATTGACAGCACTTTGAACAGTGGACATTACATTTCAGATGTGTGACGACCCGTGGCTCTACCCTTCATGCGATCCCTGCGACTGCATGTTGCAGGTCCTGTATGGGCGTTTCTGGATACAGAAAATGTTCGACTGCTGTCCTGGCCAGCACATTCTCCAGAGATCTCACCAACTGATAACGTCTGGTCAATGGTGGCGAGCAACTGGCTCGTCACAATACGCCAGTCACTACTCTTGATGAACTGTGGTATCGTGTTGAAGCTGCATGGGGAGCTGTACCTGTACACGCCATCCAAGTTCTGTTTGACTCAATGCCCAGGCGTATCAGGGCCGTGATTACGGCCAGAGCTGGTTGTTCTGGGTACTGATTTCTCAGGATCAATGCACCCAAGTTGGGTGAAAATGTAATCACATGTCAGTTCTAGTATAATATATTTGTCCAATGAATACCCGTTTATCATCTGCATATCTTCTTGGTGTAGCAATTTTAATGGCCAGTAGTGTATAACCTGAAGGTGGAGGGGGAGGGGGGCTGAGAGGTAAGGAAAGGGATGAGAATACTAATGTCAGCTGCCTCAGGACATTATGCGGAATCAGCGGCGCGCAGCCATAATGTGTATCGGACTGGGAATTGAGCCCGGGATCTCCTGCTTACTAGGCAGTTGCGTTAACCGCTGCACCATCCGGGACGCAGTGTTATCGCAAGTGCGTGAACTATCTCTGCACGCCTCACGGCCGACACACACTTCCACCGAGCGCCACCTATCTGCATTCTCTGTCGATTTTCACCATGCTCGCTACTATGAGATTCTCGCAGGAATTTGGACATACTTATGCATCGGAGCTGAAGAAGGTGGATTCATTGCCCACCTAGGCAAATCAGTTATGTGAATGTCTGTTGACTGTAATAGCTGTAAAAATTCATATAACTGATTCGCCTAGGTGGGCAATGGATCCACCTTCTTCGTTGCGTATTCAAAAGTACGCCCAATCTCCCGTGGGAATCTTAGAGTAAGTAGCGAGCGTGGAGGAAATGAACAGCTATGACCTCATTCCGTTCCCCCACCTCCTCCTTTTCCTTGAACGGATACGAATCCTGTACACCTCCAGAAAACTTGATCCTCCTCACCCACTTGTCTCCCCCGTCCTCTCCCACCCCCGCCCACTGCAGTGCCTGTATTCCCACGTCCCACCCGGTCTCCATCTCTCCATCTTCCTTACCCTCTCCCAAGGTGGCTTCCGCCAGCTCCCCCTCCCTGATGATGCCCTCCTCTCCTCCATCTACCCCTCCTACCAACTTTGATCCTCCCTCTCTCTTCCTGTGTTTGCTCCTTTGGGCACCCTCCCTCCCTCACTTCTCTCCCTCTTCCCTCCCTCCTTCATTTCTCCCCACTCCTCCCCTGGGCTTCCCCTCCCCTGCTGTCCCTCTACTCCTCCCCCCATCTCCTCAGCCCTTGGCATCTTTTTTCTCCCCTCTCACCCCCTCACCCTTCTTCCCCTCTTGGCAGGTCCCCGGACTCGCACAGGCTACATGGACATTCGCGCGCCGCAGATCATCGCCATCAGTGTCTCGTGTGTGCCGTCGTGTTTAGTGTTCAGTGTTCACCGTCGCACTCCATCGTTCACCTGTGCCATCGCCATCTTCAGTGTTTGTGCCTCATGTCAACAGTTTGTAGTGTGGATTATCGTCGAGTGTGAATGGCTCCGTGTTTGTCTTTATGTGTCTACTGTTTTATCACCCACCGTTATGTCACTTATGTGTACTCTTTCTGTTGTTTATTTATCTGTTCTATGGCTGAAGAGCGGCGTAACATGCTGCTGACAGCCTGCCTGTTTGTACGGGTTTGAAAATTACAATAAAGAAAAAAAAAAGAAACGAACAGCTACGTTTGTTTTAACTGTTGACCCCCATTGTGTACCCAGTGCCTTCAGTCGAGCGGTTTCATATCTATCATGTAACGTTTATCATCATGTGTTACCATGCATTTTTTTCCTATTCTTATTCTTCGATTGTATCTAACGTTGTACCTGTTGGCCGAAGAGCGGCGTATGTAGGCCGCTGCCGGCCCGCCTCGTATGAGGAATGTATTTACAATAAAGAAAAAAAAAGGACAGCGACTGCCGATACGTGGCGCTCGGTGGGAATGTGGATCGGTCGTGAAGAGGCGTGCCGAGATAGTCCGTGCAGTTGCCATAACACTGTCCCGGATGGCGCAGCGGTTAACGTACCTACCGAGTAAGCACGAGATCATGGGTTCAAGTCCCGGTCCGGTACACATTTTCACTCGTTGCCGTTGATTCTGCATAATGTCCCGATGCAGCTGACATCAGTACTCACTTTCCTTTCCTTTCTCCCCCCTACCCCCCTCAACCTTAGTTTTCATACTTTTGATCGTCAAACTGCGACCCACGAACCGCAGGTGGCCCGAATCAAATGGTCATCAGGCCCGTGGTTCTTAGCCGGCCGATTTCAAAATAAATTTATAATTAGCTTCTAACAACTAATAGCAGAATCCAAACATGGCAAAAATGGTTCAAATGGCTCTGAGCACTATGGGACTCAACTTCTGAGGTCATCAGTCTCCTAGAACTAATTAAACCTAACTAACCTAAGGACATCACACACATCCATGCCCGAGGCAGGATTCGAACCTGCGACCGTAGCGGTCGCGCGGTTCCAGACTGTAGCGCCACCCAGACCGGCGTTAAATAATGTTAAGAGCTTCTTCATAGTGTTTTTTGTTGCCCAGTAAGAAACAAAAATACTCACAGATACAGCAATATTTTAAGGTGTGCTTAATTTGAATTGCCGTTGTAATTTCACCTGTGAACTTACATCTGCGGTATGTAGCGCAGTCACTGTAGGGTTAACAGATATAAGAGGGGGAATATTTAATTGTTTATCTTTCGATGCTGGCACCTCATCTACATCTACATCTACTTGGTTACCCTGCAATTCACACTTAAGTGCCTGGCAGAGGGTTCATCGAACCATTTTCATACTACTTCTCTACCATTCCACTCCCGAATGGCGCGTGGGAAAAAGGAACACTTAATCTTTCCGTTCGAGCTCTGATTTCTTTTATTTTATTATGATGATCGTTTCTCCCTACGTAGGCGGATGTCAACAAAATATTTAATCATTCGGAAGAGAAAGTTGGTGACTGAAATTTCGTAATTAGATCTCGCTGCAAAGAAACGCCTTTGTTTCAGTGACTGCCACCCCAACTCGCGTATCATATCAGTGACACTCTCACCCCTATTGCGCGATAACAGGAAACGAGCTGCCCTTCTTTGCACTTTCTCGATGTCCTCTGTCAATCCCACCTGGTAAGGATCCCGCACCGCGCAGCAATATTCGAGCAGCAGACAGACAAGTGTAATGTAGGCTCTCTCTTTAGTGGGTTTGTCGCATCTTCTAAGTGTTCTGCCAACAAACAGTATTTGTTTCGCCTTCCCCACAATATTATCTATGTGGTCTTTCCAATTTAAGTTGCTCGTAATTGTAATTCCTAGGTATTTAGTCGAACTGACATCCCTTAGATATGTGCGATTTATCGTATAACCAAAATTTATCGGATTTCTTTTAGTACCCATGTGGATGACCTCGCGCTCTTTCTTTAGTGCCAATTGCCACTTTTCGCACCATACAGAAATTCCCTCTAGATCATTTTGTAATTGGAATTGATCGTCTGATGATTTTACTAGACGGTAAATTACAGCGTCATCTGCAAACAATCTAAGGAGACTGCTCAGATTATCACCTAGATCATTTATGTAAATCAGGAACAGCAGAGGGGCTGTGACACTACCTTGCGGAACGATCACTTCTGTTCTACTCGATGATTTACCGTCTATCACTACGAACTGTGACCTCTCTGAGAGGAAATGACGAATCCAGTCACACAACTGATACGATACTCTATATGCATGCAATTTGATTAATAGTCGCTTGTGAGGAATGGTATAAAAAGACTTCTGGAAATCCAGGAATATGGAATCGATCTGAGATCCCTTTTCGACACCACTCATTACTTCATGGGAATAAAGAGCTAGCTGTGTTGCACAAGAACAATATTTTCTGAATCCGTGTTGGTAATGCATCACTATGTCTGTTACTCTTATTTCCTTGATTGAATATTGGTGTGACCTGTGCTACTTTCCAGTCTTTAGGAACAGACCTTTCGTCAAGTGAGCGGTTGTCTATGATTGCTAAGAAAGGCGCTATTGTGTCTGCATACTCCGAAAGGACCGTGATTGGTATACCATCTAGCCCGGAAGACTTGCCTTTCTTAAGTGATTTGAGTTGTTTCGCAACGCCTACGATATCTACTTTTACGTCACTCATGCTAACAGCTGTTCTGGTTACGAATTCTGGAATGTTTACTTCGTCTTCTTTCGTGAAGGAATTAAGGAAAACTGTATTCAGTAACTCCGCTTTAGTGGCACCATCATCGGTAACATTTCCATCGCTATCGCGCAGCGACGGTATTGACTGTTTTCTACCACTGCTGTACTTAACATACGACCTTAATCTCTTTGGGTTTTCTACCATATTTTGAGACAATGTTTCATTGTGGAAACTATTAAAAGCATCTCGCATTGACGTCCTCACTAAATACCGAGCTTCCGTGAAACTAAGCCAGTCTTGGGGATATTGCGTTTTTCTGAAGTTGGCATGCTTTATTCGTTGCTTCCGCGTGCGCAAGTAACACCAATCAGCTGCTGTGGTATAAATGTCAAACGCAAATAACATGGATTCGTGAATAAGCGTTGTACAGTCGCCATCTTCAAAGGTGGTACATGTTTATAGCAAGTAATATGAAATCAAATTAAGGCTGTTGTAACACAATGCAATTAGTGAACGAAAGACATTCAAGACGTTTGGTAAACATTTGTGATCGTGTGTCATATTGCAGTTACTGTCATTAGTTAATATAACGTAGTGATTTGTGTAGCCGGTCAGTGTGGCCACGCGGCTCTAGGCACTTCAGTCTGGAGCCGCACGACCGCTACGGTCGCAGGTTCGAATCCTGCCTCGGGCATGGATGTGTGTGCTGTCCTTAGGTAAGTTAGGTTTAAGTAGTTCTAAGTTATAGGGGACTGATGACCTCCGATGTTGAGTCCCATAGTGCTCAGAGCCATTTGAACCAATTTTTTTGATTTGTGTATGGTACCAATTAACAGTACGGTCGGCAGAGGAAGGTGTGGTAATATGGCCAGGACGCGAGAAGAGGCCATTGAATATCTGTTGATCTGAACAGCGCTGCAGTTTGCCGATAACTGGTCAGAATAGTTCTAATATACCATCATTGTTGCTAGTGAGATTGGCAGAGGAAGCGTGTTCCATTCCTTTTTAGTAAAATCTTTGTATTTGAGTCGTAAGATAAGTCATTTATATTATTCTTGTTCAAAAAATGGTTCAAATGGCTCTGAGCACTATGGGACTTAACATCTGACGTTATCAGTCCTCTAGAACTTAGAGCTACTTAAACCTAACTAACCTAAGGACATCACACACATCCATGCCTGAGGCAGGATTCGAACCTGCGACCGTACGGTCGCGCGGTTCCAGACTGAAGCGCGTAGAACCGCTCGGCCACACCGGTCGGCTTTATTCTTGTTACGTCACATGTATGAAGAGTAACAATTTGTACAACATAAACGTTTAAACAAAGACTTTTGGCCTACAAACGTAGCTCATTGTTCTTTATTTCAGTTTGACTGTTTCTTCTGCGAAACACTAATTCCGACAAGGTGTCCGATTTGGAAAAGGTGCTCACCGGGAAAAGTGGCCAAGTTGTTCACCCTAATAAGAGTTCGTTACTTCCATATATCACTCAAAATATAACATATCATTCTTCTGCGTCCTTTTACACATGCAAAGCCATCGTCCGCCATTCCATCCCTTTGTGACCATTTTGAATTAATAAAGTTATGTTATTTAAAAACCTTCCCTCTTCTATTAAATTTGGACTAATACAAAAAAATCCCATTCAAAACGGTGCCCTGTAGTAGCTTGGTATCCTTTCTGATAGTAGGGCGTAAAGATACCTAGAAAATGTGCCCGGAAATCAGAACAACAAACGTTGGATGTGTTGCGATGGCACTGGCTACAGTACCCGCAAAGGTACGGAAAATACTTGGTGTGATTCCTTATGATACGTAGATTCAAAATGTGCATCTTCGCATTTTCGCGGCGCAATGTTTTATCCACAGAATTTCGGGCGTGCAGCCGCATAAATTTCATTTCCTCTTCTGACATTTCGGCTGCATACCGTCCAGCCATCTTTAGAGCGAGCCGAGGTGACTGACGCTCCAGCACTTGCTCCGTCCTTTTAAACCCGCGGACCGAGCCACTGAGCATACGGCCACAGATACGCAAGGCGCCAGATACTTTGATCAGCAGTATGCATGAAATTAGATCTACGGCTGCACGGACGACCCACGCTGTGATATCGATGTATCACTGCGAGCTGCACGTTACGACGTCTTTGTGAGTTTATTACTGAAAGCGCTGGATTCCATGATATGTCCACGCTGAAGCCGCTATTTCTGTTAATTAAATTCGTCGCCAACCGAATTTCAGTCGTTTTTTTAACTACTGATTCCGAGAAAGATGCAGTAGAGGCTAAAATATACACGCTTCTCACAGAGGGTGAGTTGCAGGCCAGCGCCATCCAAGTGCGCCGACTGGCGTATGGGAAATCGAATACAAACCGCCAGAACGATGAACATCCGCCACTAATTCACGAGTAATCTTCGTCACCTCCTATTTCTTTACCGGCCAAGCACAGCGACAAAGGTATGCAGGTTGTGATATGAGAGGTCCATATAGGAAAGGATATTTCATGGAAATACGATGCTAAGTCAATTATTATCCGCAATTTAGTTATATTTTTGTTTCCAGAATGAGATTTTTCACTCTGCAGCGGAGTGGTAGAGCACTTGCCCGCGAAAGGCAAAGGCCCCGAGTTCGAGTCTTGGTCCGGCACACAGTTTTAATCTGCCAGGAAGTTTCATATTTTTGTTTATTTTGCTAGTACTGTCGTTCTACGTGGATGAAGCATGCTTTGTTTATTTGTTGGTCTTTCTTTGCAATTTTCAAGCTGCCAGGTTAGTTTCGTTATCGCTGCCGTGCTGTTAATCATGGCAGCTCAGCTGTCTATTTGCATCAAGGAAGAGCAACGTTCAGTGACCCGTTTCTTGTGGTCGGAAGGCGTATCAGGGGTCTAAATTCGTCGAAGACTTTCGGTACAGTACGAGAACAGTGTTTTGCCACAACGGAGTGTCTACGATTGGATTGAAAAATTCCGAAATGGTCGCACAAGTGTTAGGCACGATGAGAGAGCCGGACGATCGTTTACCGCCACAAATGAAGAAACCACTGAGTGTTCACTTGAAATGATTCTCTTAGACAGACGATTAACTATTGACGAAGTGGCACATCGTCTGCAAATTATTCACGGTTCTGCCTACGAAATCATCCACAAGAGACTTGGGTTCCATAAAGTTTGTGCAAGATAGGTCCGTAAACAACGCACACCGTTACATAAACAAACGCGCTTGGACGTCTCCAAAAAAACATTTGCATCGCTATGGTAACCAAGGGGACAACTTCTTAGACAGAATCATTACTGGATTCATCATTACGAGCCGGAGAGCAAACGGCATAGTGTGGAATGGAAACATCCAAATCCGCCGTGCAAGAAAAAGTTCAAGACCCAACTGTCCACAGGAAAACTGATGCTTACGGTTTTTCGGGACGCACAAGGTCCAGTACTAGAACATTATCGGGAAAGGCGCACAACAATAGAGTGTACGTTACAGTGAGATGCTTACTGCCAGGCTAAAACCTGCAATTCGAAGCAAACGCCGAAGATTGCTGTCAAAAGGTGTTGCATTGTTGCACGACAATGCACGTCCGCATACTGCTGCCCACACTGCTCAAACGCTCCAGAAACTCAAATTTGAAGTATTGGGTCATCCTCCATATAGTCCCTATCTTGCCCCTTCTATCACTTCTTTGGTCCGCTCGAACAGGCATTAAGGGGCCGTCGATTTGCCTCGGACGAAGCATTGAAAGAAGCGGTACATTCCAGGTCGCAGCTCAGCCAAGAACCTTCTTTTATGAGGGCGTCAGGAAGTCTGTACAACGATATACCAAGTGAGTTGAAACGCAAGGAGACTATGTCGAAAAATGATGTTCTTGACTACAATAAAATTTTATAACTGCTTTGTGAATAATAACTGACTTCCCCTCGTAATAGTGGATGGAATGATGAGGGAACCTTCTAACATTGACACAAGGTACACTTCCTCATACACCATGTTTCGTCGTGCTGCACTTTTACATATATAGAGATGATACAAATCCTGTAGTTCGTCTAAGAAATTGTATTCTAATTGAACCGCCGACGAGCATCGTGCTGTACTAAAGGGATATATATGAAACACGCTGAATCACCAAAGAAACTGGTATAGGCATGCGTATTCAAATACAGAGATATGAAAACAGGCAGAATACGGCGCTGCGGTCGCCGACGCCTATATAAGACAACAAGTGTCTGGCGCAGTTGATAGATCGGTTACTGCTGCTACAATGGCAGGTTATCAAGATTTAAGTGAGTTTGAACGTGGTGTTATAGTCAGCGCAAGAGCAATGGGACACAGCATCTCCCAGATCGCGATGGAGTGGGCATTTTCCCGTACGACCATTTCACGAGCGTCCCGTAAATATCAGGAATCTGGCAAAACACCAAATCTCCGACATCGCTGCGGCCGGCAAAAGATCCTGCAAGAACAGGAAGAACGACGACTGAAGAGAATCGTTGAACGTGACACAGTGCAATCCTTCCGCAAACAAATTGCTGCAGATTTCAGTGCTCGGCCATCAACAAGTGTCAGCGTGCAAACCATTCAACCAAACGTTATCGATATGGGCTTTCGGAGCCAAACGCCCACTCGTGTAACCTTGATGACTGCACGACACAAAGCTTTACGCCTCGCCTGGGCCCGTCAGCACCGACATTGGACTGTTGATGACCGGAAACATGTTGCCTGGTCGGACGAGTCTCATTTTAAATTGCATCGAGCGGATGGACGTGTACGGGTATGGAGACAACCTCATGACTCCAAGGACCCTGCATGTCAGCAGGGGACTGTTCAAGTTGGTGGAGGATCTGTAATGGTGTAGTACGTGTGCAGCTGGAGTGATACGGGACCCCTGATACGTCTAGATACTATTCTGACAGGTGATACGTACGTAAGCATCCTGTCTGATCACCTGCGTCCATTCATGTCCATTTTGCATTCCGTCGGACTTGGGCAATTCCAGCAGGACAATGCGACACACCGCACGTCCAGAATTGCCGGCCGCTGTGGCCGAGCGGTTCTAGGCGCTTCAGTCTGGAACCGCGCTGCTGCTACGGTCGCAGGTTCGAATCCTGCCTCGGGCATGGATGTGTGTGATGTCCTTAGGTTAGTTAGGTTTAAGTAGTTCTAAGTCCAGGGGACTGATGACGACAGATGTTAAGTCCCATAGTGCTTAGAGCCATTTGAACCATTTAGAATTGCTACGCTGTGTCTCCAGGAACACTTTTCTGAGTATAAACACTTCCGTTGGCCACCAAACTCCCCAGACATGAAAATTATTGACCGTATATGGGATGCCTTGCAACGCGCTGTTCAGAAGAGATCTCCAACCCCTCGTACTTTTAGGGATTTATGGACAATCCTACAGGATTCATTGTATCACTTCCATGCAGAACTGCTTCAGACATTAGTCGGGTCCATGTCACGTCGTGTTGCGGCACTTCTGCGTGCTCGCGGGAGCCCTACACGATATTAGGCAGGTGTACCAGTTCTTTTGGCTCTTCAGTACAGAATAGAGATTATACGAAAATCATTTTTGTTTTACAAAAGGTAAAAGCACCAAAGAAGCAATTCTTACGTTGCCCTTGATAATGGACTCAAGCCTTTAAAAAAAGACACTTTCATAGGATTTATTTACATTAAAAAGCGTTTGAAACGTAAATTGATGCAAAACGTTTGAAATTATCAGAAAAACAACTATAAGCTATACGGAAACATGGGTAACGTACGAAATACAAAAGAACCAAAACGTAAGAATATGAAAGGAAGATTAAGAGAGAAACTTTCAGATTAAAAGTTGCACAAGGTTGAGCTGCAGTCTTCCTCCTTTACTCTTCAACTTACACCACGAAGGATAAAAGAAAGATTCAGGAGTGGGACAAAAATAGAGCGTGACGCGATATCGCCGTTAAGATTCACTTGTGACACTGGTATCCCCAGTGAAAGAGGCGAAAAATTACAGGACCTGTTCAATGGAGCGAACATTCTAATGAACATACAAGCTGGGCTCAGTATAAACCAAAGATGGATGAAAGTAGTGAGCAGTAGTACAAACGAGATTAGCGATAAGTAGACGAAGCAACTATGCTACATTCGAACCAAAATAACATGTGATGGACGATGCAAGGAGGAATATAAGAGGAGGCTAACACACGCAAAGAAAGCATTCCTCGGCAAAAGAAGTCTCCTAGTATCACATATAGGCTTTAATGTGAGAAACATATTTCTCACAATGTACGTTTGGAGCATACCATTGTACGGAAGTGAGTCGTTGGCTGTAGGCTAACTGGAAAAGTGATGAAATGAAGCCTTTGAAATGAGGAGCTGTAAAAGGATGTTTAAAATTAGGTGAACCGGCAAAATAAGAAATGAGAAAATTCTCTGCAGTACCGACGAGGTAACAAATTTGTGTGAAAACACCAGAATTGTAAAAGCGACTAGATGGTAGAGCTTTCTTTACAGTATAAAGGAATAACTTACATGGTTCTAGCGAGTCGTAGAGAGCAAACATTGTAGCTGAAGACAGAGATTGATATATACAAGGTGTTCATTTTAACTGAACACATTGAAATATCCCAAAAACTACACATTGGATCAAAGAAAGTTACAATTCCAACTTCTTTATCTCAGAGGAGGACATCCAGCGGCTGGTCCCGGCGGAGGTTTGAGTCCTCCCTCGGGCATGGGTGTGGTGTGTTTGTCCTTAGGATAATTTAGATTAAGTAGTGTGTAAGCTTAGCAGTTAAGTCCCATAAGATTTCACACACATTTGAACATTTTTGAGATCCAACGATACCACACTCGACCTGTCACCAAACCACGTCAGTGTGTGGAAAGGGCAAATTTGAAATCTTCAACGGCAACTCCCGGTTTTTATTTTTATTTTTTTTTTAAATTGCAGATTACGGTACTACGTTTTGCCTCAATCATTTTCTTCGTTTCGCCACAGATGGTGCTGTATTCGGGGGAATAGAAATGGATGCACATCATAATTTACGACATGCTACTCATTGGCCCTTGAATATCCAACGGCACGTGCGACCCCACCTTCAAGCTGTGAGGATAGGACAGGCCAGTATTTCATTACATCTAATTGCAATCACAATTTGCATAGAACAGACAGCGTCTTTAAACGTTACAATACTTGCGCAGTGTTTATTTCTGCACACGTACCATCATTTGGAGAACAGACGTGCAAGAAGACAGTGAATGTTGCAATCACAGAAGAAAAAATTGAAATGATCCTGAATTATGGAGAATGTAGGAGAAATGCTAAAACTGCTGTTGCCTCGTATGCCGAGCGTTTTCCAGGGAAATCTCGCTATCGTTCGTTCTTTTAAAGGCTGTGAACGCCGTTATGTCTGATGGCTGCGTACAGGCCGGCAAAATCAAACGAAGCAAACGTGTTACAGGAGAAACTAATGAAACAGCTATACTAGCGACAATGTACCACAACCCACGGATAAGCGCCCGGCAATGACATGGCGAGTTCGGTACGTCCGTAGGTAGTATTGTGACAATATTGTGTCGCCACAAGTATCATCCATAGCACGTGTCACTACATGAAGAACGTCATGGTGCCGATTTCCATAACTGAGTAGTGTTTTGTGAATGGGCACGTCAACAAATGCAAACGACCCCCATGTTCTTTGCCGAGTTGCTATTTCTGATGAGTCTACATTCATAAGCCATAGTAGCATTAACCGGTGTAACAGACATTACTGGCGTATAGACAATCCCCGCTGGTTACGGCAAGTTAACCATCAACGTCCTTGGTCGGTTAACGTATTGTATGGAATCAAGGGGGACATGCTAATTGGTCCCTATTTTATCAACAGCACGTTGAATGTAGACAAATATATAACGTTTTTGGAGCAGAAACTATAGGTACTACTCCAGGTTGTTGCCCTGGTCTTTCGACAATTTATGTGGTTTCAGCATGAAGATTGCTCAGCGCATTACGCAATTGAAACACCGGAGGTACTAGAACATGTGTGAAATCTTATGGGACTTAACAGCTAAGGTCATCAGACCCTAAGCTTACACACTACTTAACCTAAATTATCCTAAGGACAAACACACCCACCCATGCCCGAGGGAGGACTCGAACCTCCGCCGGGACCAGCCGTACTACGAGGGCTATCCGCAAAGTACATTACGTTTTGGAATTGAAAATAAACAAAGTATTGGAATTTTTTTATTATGTATAGATGAAAGCCACACTTAAATACTACTTTTCTACATAGTTGTCATTTAAATTAAGGCACTTATTGTAGCGATGGACGAGCTTGGAAATTCCTTCGTTGTAAAATTCGGCCGCCTGCGCCTTCAACCACGTGGCGACTGTCTTTTGGGACAGAAAAGGTGTGATTTTTGTGGATTTCCTGGAAAGATGCACTACAATAAACTCTCAAAGGTATTGCCAAACTCTGCACAACCTCAGAAGAGCAATACAAAACAAGCGCAGGGGAAAGTTGGGCTCAAAGATCTTGCTGATTCACGACAACGCCCGGGCCCACACGGTAAATGCCACTCGTAGTGTTCTCGAATCTTTTAAGTGGGAGTTGTTTCCTCATCCGCCGTACAGTCCCGACCTGGCACCGAGCGACTTCCACTTATTCCCAGCAATGAAGAAGTGGTTGGCTGTGCAGCGTTTTGATGACGACGCACAGCTTCAAGAAGAGGTAACCACGTGGTTGAAGGCGCCGGCGGCCGAATTTTACGACGAAGGAATTTCCAAGCTCGTCCATCGCTACGATAAGTGCCTTAATTTAAATGGCAACTATGTAGAAAAGTAGTATTTAAGTGTCGCTTTCATCTGTATATAGCACAAAAATTTTCCAATTCTTTATTTATTTTTAATTCCAAAACGTAATGTACTTTGTGGATAGCCCTCGTAGAACATGATTACACTGGTCGGCGGATGGGCGGAGGTAGCCCTATTAATTGGCCCTCTAGGTAGCCGAATTTGACGTCGCCGGATTTCTTTCTGTGGGGATATTTAAAAGAAAAGGCGTACTAGGAAGTGGCAAAAGGTCGTGATGACATGGACGCCCGCATCAGATACGCTTGTAGTGACACTCCCGCAGATATACTTCTTCTCTCCCGTGTACGGTCATTTGTAAACCACATTACTAAGCGCATTGAAGTTGGCGGTACAGCGTTTGAACAGTGACTCTGATTGTAAAAGTAGAGTAGCGTTCTCCTCCAGCCGTGGCCACAGTGGTGCTTCGAGTAGTCTCCTGGCCGATATCATGGAGGAATACAACATCGCAATTAAAAGTTATGAAATACTGGCCTATACCACTCTCGCAGCTTAAAAGCGGGGTCTCACGTGCTTGCGTATTCAGGGATCACTGAATAGCATGATGTAAATTACGGTTATGTACCCATTTTATTCTTCGGCTTGCGGCGCCGTTTGTGACGAAACGAAGAAAATACTTGAAGCAAAAAGTCTGTAGATTATGCCGTAGAATCGTAATCTGCAATAAAAAAACGGGGGTTCCCCCTGAAGAGCCGGCTGGTGTGCCCGAGCGGTTCTAGGCGCTTCAATCTGGAACCGCGCGACCACTACGGTCGCAGGTTCGAATCCTGCCTCGGGCATGGATGTGTGTGATGTCCTTAGGTTAGTTAGGTTTAAGTAGTTCTAAGTTCGAGGGGACTGATGACCTCAGATGTTAAGTCCCATAGTGCTCAGAGCCATTTTTTTGAACCCCTGAAGATTTCAAAGCTGCCCCCGCCACCCTCGCACGGGGTGGGGTGGAGGGATCGTGAGTGGTATCATTGGATGTCCTCCTCCAAGACAAACTAATTGGATTCATAACTTTTTTTGGTACGACGCGTAGTTTTCGATATATTTCAATGTCTTCAGTGAAAATGAACACTCTATATACAAAAAAATGAATAGGCATGTTGGGTGCAGTCAACGGGTGTAAACAGGTGGTAATACGGAACATCTGAAACCTCTCGGCTGTTGGCTACTTACGCGTACCGGACTTTTCCTTTACGGTATTCTTCCAGTAGCGTAACTGGAGCGGTCGCAGCAAGTGCCGTGGTATGCTGGGCGTCGGCCTAGGACAGCGAGGTTACGTCTGCTAGTCAGCGGCCGGCGAGTGAATTGCCCGGACCTAGCCACGCCCCCTGTGTCAGCAACTAGCTTTACAAAACACAGCACGCTCGCAGCAGTACAGCATATACCTTTCATACAATGCAGGTGCCTCAGTCTCAGTATCGTGGAAAGCAAGGCATTTTATGTGGCAAAGAAGGGAAAGCAGAAAGGTGGAAGGAGTATATAGAGGGTCTATACAAGGGCGATATGCATGAGGACAGTATTATGGAAATGGAAGAGGATGTAGATTAAGATGAAATGGGAGATACGATACTGTGTGAAGAATTTGACACAGCACTGAAAGACCTAAGTCGTGACAAGGCCCCAGGAGTAGACAACATTCCATTAGAACTACTGACAGCCTTGGGAGAGCCAGTCCTGACAAAACTCTACCATCTGGTGAGCAAGATGTGTGAGACAGGCGTAATACCCTCAGACTTCAAGAAGAATTTAATAATTACAATCCCAAAGAAATCAAGTCTTGACAGATGTGAAAATTACCGAACTATGAGTTTAATGAGTCACAGCTGCAAAATACTCACGCGAATTCTTTACAGACGAATGGAAAAACTGGTAGAAGCCGACCTCGGGGAAGATCCGTAGAAATGTTTGAACATGTTTGGCAATATTGGCCTTACGACTTATCTTAGAAGAAAGATTAAGGAAAGGCAAACCTACGTTTCTAGCATTTGCAGACTTAGAGAAAGCTTTTGACAATGTTGACTGGAATATTCTCTTTCAAATTTTGAAGGTGACAGGGGTAAAATACAGGGAGCGAAAGGCTATTTACAGTTTGTACAGAAACCAGATGTCAGTTACAAGAGTCGAGGGGCATGAAAGGGAAGCAGTGGTTGGGAAGGGAGTGAGACAGGGTTGTAGCCTGTCCCCGATGTTATTCAATCTGTATATTGAGCAAGCAGTAAAGGAAACAAAAGAAAAATCCGGAGTAGGTATTAAAATCCATGGAGAATAAATAAAAACTTTGAGGTTCACCGATGACATTGTAATTCTGTCAGAGACAGCAAAGGACTTGGAAGAGCAGTTGAACGGAATGGACAGTGTCTTGAAAGGAGGATATAAGATGAACATCAACAAAAGCAAAACGAGGATAATGGAATGTAGTCGAATTAAGTAGGGTGATGCTGAGGGAATGAGATTAGGAAATGAGACACTTAAAGTAGTAAAGGAGTTTTGCTATTTGGGGAGCAAAATAACTGATGATGGTCGAAGTAGAGAGGATATAAAATGTAGACTGGCAATGGCAAGGAAAGCGTTTCTGAAGAAGAGAAATTTGTTAACATCGAGTATAGATTTAAGCGTCAGGAAGTCGTTTCTGAAAGTATTTGTATGGAGTGTAGCCATGTATGGAAGTGAAACATGGACGATAAATAGTTCGGACAAGAAGAGAATAGAAGCTACAGAAGAAGCTACAGAAGAATGCTGAAGATTAGATGGGTAGATCACATAACTAATGAGGAGGTATTGAACAGAATTGGAGAGAAGACTTGACAAGAAGAAGGGATCGGTTGGTAGGACATGTTATGAGGCATCAAGGGATCACAAATTTAGCATTGGAGGGCAGCGTGGAGGGTAAAAATCGCAGAGGGAGAACAAGAGATGAATACACTAAGCAGATTAAGAAGGATGCAGGTTTCAGTAGGTACTTGGAGATGATGAAGCTTGCACAGGATAGAGTGGCGTGGAGAGCTGGATCAAACCAGTCTCAGGACTGAAGACCACAACAGCAACAATCCATCCTAAATTTTCATAGTGTAATACAACAGATATTCCATTGAATTTCCTCGTGCTGCGAAAACAGAAGGATCAACCTGTTTTACATCGTAAAAACTTTCTACAGCCAAGATCGCAAAAATATTTCCTTATTTACAACATCGGTTTTGACAGACTTGGCTGTAATCTTCAAGTCCATAACAAAAATTTTTGAAGACTAGAAGATGACAGCAAAGTCTGACAAAACCTGTTGTTGTAAATAAAGAAACATTTATGCCATCTTGGCTTTAGAAAGGCTATACCATGGATATTAGCCCTTGGTAAGATAACACGTGTCCTATAATCCTGTCCCTTCTTTCATTCAGTGCCTTCTTCCACTTATTCGTTTCCTCGCCGATTCTGCGAAGAAGAACGAAAAATAAATGTGAGATTGTTTTGAATAAAATAGGTTTGGGCATTCATCCGTGTCATTATCAAACATTAAAATAACTAAAATGTCGACGTTTCGACCGACATTGCAGCGGTCGTGTTCAGTGTGACTAACCGCTGGGTTGTGAAGACGATCGCTGCAAAGTCGGTCGAAACGTCGTCATATTAGTTGTTTTAACGTTTCATAATGAAGCGGCATA
This sequence comes from Schistocerca americana, assembly GCF_021461395.2. NCBI lineage: Eukaryota > Metazoa > Arthropoda > Insecta > Orthoptera > Acrididae > Schistocerca > Schistocerca americana. The sequence goes on along the minus strand of NC_060126.1, from coordinate 483,213,126 downwards.
ATACTCAAAAAGATTTATTTAAATTGACACGAGCCGTGGAAGCATACGAATTTAAATTGATGTTATCCCGAGGGACAATCATTTTGGTTTTAAGAAAGACAATGCAACGATATAAAATAGCAGCCAGGTTTAAGGAAAACTACGATATTTACATAGGATTTGTCGACACACACAAAAAAGAGTTCGACTACGAAAATAAATATGAGGTACCAGGAAAGAACGTTATACACTACTGGCCATTAAAATTGCTACACCAAGAAGAAATGCAGAAGATAAACTGGTATTCATTGGACAAATATACTAGAACTGACATGTGATTACATTTTCACGCAATTTGAGTGCATAGATACTGAGAAATCAGTACCCAGAACAACCACCTCTGGCCATAATAACGGCTTTGATACGCCTGGGCATTGAGTCAAACAGAGCTTGGATGGCGTGTACAGGTACAGCTCCCCATGCAGCTTCATCGCGATACCACAGTTCATCAAGAGTAGTGACTGGCGTATTGTGATGAGCCAGTTTCACGGTCACTATTCACCAGAAGTATTCAGTTGGTGACAGATCTGGAGAATGTGCTCGCCAGGACAGCATTCGAACATTTTCTGCATCCAGAAAGGCCCGTACAGGACCTGCAACATGAGGTCGTGTATTATCCTGCTGAAATGTAGGGTTTCGCAGGGATCGAATGAAGGGTAGAGCCACGGGTCATAACACATCTGAAATGTAACGTCCACTGTTAAAAGTGCCGTCACTGCGAACAAGAGGTGACCGAGACGTGTAACCAATGGCACCCCACACCATCACGCCGCGTGATACGCCAGTATGTCGATGACGAATACACGCTTCCAATGTGCGTTCACCGCGATGTCGCCAAACACGGATGCGACCCTCATGATACTGTAAACAGAATCTGGATTCATCCGAAAAAATTACGTTTTACCACTCGTGCACCCAGGTTCGTCGTTGAGTACACCATCGCAGGCACTCCTGTCTGTGATGCAGCGTCAAGGGTAACCGCAGCCATGGTGTCCGAGCTGATAGTCCATGCTGCTGCAAACGTCAAAAAAAATGGCTCTGAGCACTATGGGACTTAACTGCTGAGGTCATCAGTCCCCTAGAACTTAGAACTACTTAAACCTAACTAACCTAAGGACATCACACACATCCATGCCCGAGGCAGAATTCGAACCTGCGACCGTAGCGGTCTCGCGGTTCCAGACTGTAGCGCCTAGAACCGCACGGCCACTCCGGCCGGCGCTGCAAACGTCGTCGAACTGTTCGTGCTGATGGTTGTTGTCTTGCAAACGTCCCCATCTGTTGACTCAGGGATCGAGACGTGGCTGCACGATCCGTTACAGGCATGCGGATAAGATGCCTGTCATCTCGACTGCTAGTGATACGAGGCCGTTGGGATCCACCACGGCGTTCCGTATCACCCTCCTGAACCCACCGCTTCCATATTCTGCTAACAGTTATTGGAAACGGCCAGTGTGGCCGAGCGGTTCTAAGCGCTTCAGTCTGGAACCGCACGTCCGCAACGGTCGCAAGTTCGAATCCTGCCTCGGGCATGAATGTGTGTGATGTCTTTAGGTTTAAGTAGGTCCTTAGGTTTAAGTAGGTCTAAGTTCTTGGGGACTGATGACCTCAGATGTTAAGTCCCATAGTGCTCAGAGCCATTTTTTAACAGTTATTGGATCTCGACCAACGCGAGCAGTGATGTCGCGATACGATAAATCACAATCGCAATAGGCTGCAATCCGACCTTTATCAAAGGCGGAATCGTAATGGTAGGCATTTCTCCTCCTTACACAAGGCATCATAACAACGTTTCACCAGGCAACGCCGATCAACTGCTGTTGCTGTATGAGAAATCAGTTGGAAACTTTCCTCATGTCAGCACGATGTAGGTGTCGCCATCGACTCCAGCCTTGTGTGAATGATCTGAAAAGCTAATCATTTGCATATCACAGCATCTTCTTCCTGTCGGTTAAATTTCGCGTCTGTAGCACGTCAACTTCGTGGTGTATCAATTTTAATGGCCAGTAGTGTATATACCCCTCTCGTAAATACCCATGTCGCATATGCAGGATGATTCTTATTAACTTTAAATAGTCACGAAGCGACGTTGATTACGCTGAGAAAAGTAATTTAATACGTGACACTTGGGGCCGTGAACGTCGGGAAATGCCATTAAAACTTGATAGCAAATGTCGAACACGTAGCGTCACCAACGACCTACTTCGCAACCGGCCGGTGTGGCCGTGCGGTTCTAAGCGCGTCAGTTTGGAACCGCGTGACCGCTACGGTCGCAGGTTCGAATCCTGCCTCGGGCATGGATGTGTGTGATGTCCTTAGGTTAGTCTGGTTTACGTAGTTCTAAGTTCTAGGGGACTGATGACCTCAGTAGTTAAGTCTCATAGTGCTCAGAGCCATTTGAACCTTTTTTTTTTTTTTGACCTACTTCGCCGCCATGTGCACGTGATTGGGCTTGGCGAAACCATCCTCGCCAGCAGAGGGCAGTGGTGCACGTCGCTCCACTAGACAGGCTCTGAGCACTACGGGACTCTAGCTCCACTCGAGTTTGAGCCAGTCCACAGCACTCCAGTAGAGTCTACAATGGACCTCATAGCCCGCATAGTCGTTGCCGCAATACGGAAGGTATTTTCGAGCGCCTACGTGAAGGGGCGATTGAATGATACAATACTTGCATTTAAGCAAACGGTACAAATTTCCAAAGCCTTTGGTAAATGTGATTTGTTGTAAACGTTGAAGTTATAAAATTATTGACCTCACTGTAACGAATCAAATGCTGTTCTTTTGGATTTCCTTCCTTTCTCCCTTGTTTACAGATATTATTTAGTAAAGAAAATGCAGGTCATTGAATGGTAGCGTCGCAATTCTAAAGCTTATAATCATTTACTTGTGACGCAATAATGTAGGTACGTTGCAGTAAACCAGTAAATAAAATAATCAAGCTTACCTCAATGCAAACACATAATTGTCTAACGCAATACAAAAAAGATCTTCCGTCACTCTGAACTCCACGATCTAAAGTCGAGCACGTGGGCCCGGAGGCACACGATATGAATACTTCACTTGTGTTGGGATGACCTGGAGAGACGGCCGGATAGTCTCAAGCGGTACTCGTGCGGTGAAGTACGTCATCCGGTGACGTCACATGTTCAACATCTGTCATTCGTTTTTGGGATATTTACCGACATTTGCGGCCCCATGTGTCTTGTATTAAGTTACTTGTCTCAGCATATTCTACACCGCTTCGGATGTTTTTAAACGTTAGTAAGAATCACCATGTACAAGTAACTGACGAAAAAAAAAATCGCCACACCAACAAGGAGTTGTGCGACACTAACGAAAGTTTGTAGGCGATTCTACGTCTGAAAGATTATGCCTGCTCAGATTTCGCGTCAGTCGCCATATCCAAGTATATAGTTCTGGCAATTCCGGCCATGACCTCTTCCTTCTGTGTGGATGCACACATATTCCCCGAACTCTTACGGGACTTGGTAAGAATGTCTTCTACGAGTAATGAGTGTGTTAGGGTGGGACACTAAGAATGACGAATGTAGTGTGTGGACATACAAGGTGAGAATGTGCGTCTCGCGGGAGGCGTGCGCGGGATAGTCCCTGCAGTCGCGCTATCCTCTGTGCCCTCGGTGGCTCAGATGGATAGAGCGTCTGCCACGTAAGCAGGGGATCTCGCGTTCGAGTCCCGGTCGGGGCGCACATTTTCACCTGTCCCCGTTGATATATATCCACGCCCGTCAGCAGCTGAAGGTATTAATATAATTCTAATGATGAGTTGATGTTAGTCAATAACGCCTTTAAGGAGACAAAGACGCCATATCACCACCTCACTCAGTTTGAACGAATTCGTGGAACACGGCTACGAGGAGCTAGATGTTCTTTCTGTGATACTACTGAAAGACTTGGCATGAGCGTAGCCACTGTGCATGATTGCTGATAGCGGTAGTCACTAGAATGCACGGTCGCAGGAAGACCGTGCTCCGGGCGGCCAGGTGGCACTACCGAAAGAGAAGATCATCGTGTTCGGCGTGTGGCTTTGGCGCATCGTAATGCATCTGTAACAGCAATTTGAGCAGCAGTTGACACCACAGTGACGCAACGAACTGTTACGAATCGGTTACCTCAAGGACAGCTCCGAGCCAGAAGCCCTGTAGCGTGCAGTACACTGACTTCAAAAGACCGTCGTCTGCGACTTCAGTGGTGTCAAGCGAGTGCTCACTGGAGGGCAGCGTAGAGGCTTATCTACATTTACATTTATACTCCGCAAGCCACCCAACGGTGTGTGGCGGAGGGCACTTTACGTGCCTCTGTCATTACCTCCCTTTTCTGTTGCAGTCGCGTATGGTTCGCGGGAAGAACGACTGTCTGAAAGCCTCCGTGCGTGCTCGAATCTCTCCAATTTTACATTCGTGATCTCCTCAGGAGGTATAAGTAGGGGGAAGAAATATATTCGATACCTCATCCAGAAACGCTCCCTCTCGAAACTTGGACAGCGAGCTACACCGCGATGCAGAGCGCCTCTCTTGCAGACTCTGTCACTTGAGTTTGCTAAACATCTCCGTAACGCTATCACGTTTACCAAATAACGCTGTGACGAAACGCGCCGCTCTTCTTTGGATCTTCTCTATCTCCTCCGTCAACCCGATCTGGTGCGGATCACACACTGATGAGCAATAAGTATAGGTCGAACGAGTGTTTTGTAAGCCACCTCCTTTGTTGATGGACTACATTTTCTAAGGACTCTCCCAATGAATCTCAACCTGGCACCCGCCTTACCAACAGTTGATTTCATATACTCATTCCAAAAAATGGTTCAAATGGCTCTGAGCACTATGGGACTTAGAACTACTTAAACCTAACCAACCTAAGGACATCACACAACACCCAGCCATCACGAGGCAGAGAATATCCCTGACCCCGCCGGGAATCGAACCCGGGAACCCGGGCGCGGGAAGCGAGAACGCTACCGCACGACCACGAGCTGCGGGCTATGCTCATTCCACTTCAAATCGTTCCGTACGCATACTCCCAGCTATTTTACAGAAGTAACTGCTACCAGTGTTTGTTCCGCTGTCATATAATCATACAATAAAGGATCCTTCTTTCTATGTATTCGCAATACATTCATTTGTCTATGTTAAGGGTCAGTTGCCACTCCCTGCACCAAGTGCCTATCCGCTGCAGGTCTTCCTGCATTTCGCTACAATTTTCTAATGCTGCAACTTCTCTGTATACTACAGCATCATCCGCGAAAAGCCGCATGGAACTTCCGACACTGTCTACTAGGTCATTTATATATATTGTGAAAAGCAATGGTCCCATAACACTCCCCTGTGGCACGCCAGAGGTTACTTTAACGTCTGTAGACGTCTCTCCATTGATAACAACATGCTGTGTTCTGTTTGCTAAAAACTCTTCAATCCAGTCACACAGCTGGTCTGATATTCCGTAGGGTCTTACTTTGTTTATCAGGCGACAGTGCGGAACTGTATCGAACGCCTTCCCGAAGTCAAGGAAAATAGCATCTACCTGGGAGCCTGTATCTAACATTTTCTGGGTCTCATGAACAAATAAAGCGAGTTGGATCTCACACGATCTCTGTTTCCGTAATCAATGTTGATTCCTACAGAGTAGATTCTGGGTTTCCAAAATCGACATGATACTCGGGCAAAAAACGTGTTCTAAAATTCTGCAGCAGATCGACGTCAGAGATATAGGTCTATAGTTCTGCGCATCTGCTCGACAACCCTTCTTGAAGACTGGGACTACCTGTGCTCTTTTCCAATCATTTGGAACTATCTGTTCCTCTAGGAACTTGCGGTACACGGCTTTCTGATGAACGCTGGTTCTGCTTAGGCGCCGGTGATGGCCGTGTGTTAGTTAGTAGGACGTCAGTTGAGGCCCTGCAAACAAATTTCCTGCATGCTAGACACACTGGAGCAGCATCTGGAGTTATGGTCGGGGTTGCGATTTTGTATGACAGCAGGACCACTCTCGTAGTTACCCCACACACCGTGACTGCAAATTTGTATGTCAGTCTGGCGATTCGACCTGTTGTGCTGCCATTCATGATCAGCATTCCAAGGGGTGTTTTCCAACAGGATAACGCTCTCTCACATACAGCTGTTGTAAACCAACATGCTCTACGGAGTGTCGATATGTTGCCTTGGCTTGCTCGATCACCAGATTTGTCTCCATTCGAGCGCGTATGGCACATCATCGGACGACAAGTCCAGCGTCGTCCTGAAACAACGTTAAACGTTCCTATATTGACTGACCAAGCACAACAGTCACGGAACTCCATCCCAGAAACTAAAATACGGCACCTGTGCAACACAACGCATGCTTGGATTCAACAGTCTGGTAATTACACGGGTTATTAATGTATCAGCATTTCACATTTGCAATGGCATATCGCGCGCTTGCCTAAAATAGTGATTTTGCAATATTAATCACCTCAATACGTTACCTATGCTAATGCATTCCCGAAATTTCATTATTGTACATTAATTATTTTTTGATGTTGCGACTGGTGTTGCAGTATTTGTTTTGCTGACTCCCATTCAAAAGAGCGGTCCCACGATCCCAAATTAGTCTACTGTGGATTCGTTTTATCGATTAGTGTTAACAGGGACAGTAAAACATGTGTATCTTGCCTAACACAAAATATGAAAGACCCAGAAGACATGGTCGTCTGTCAGTGCAATTTAGTACACATTCATACCATCGCTGGGTATGTAAACTATTACAGTTCCAATTCTCTTTGTTGGTGGAATCGCGAGCAAATGTGGCCCAGCGACTTGGCGCATTTTTTTTTTTTTTTTGAGGGGTTGGGGGAGGACATGTGGTCCTTGGATAGCTACAAATGGTCTCCAAGTAGCCGATCATAGTCACTTCCAGTCAATGTTGGGTTCAGTTGGACCAGAAGACCCAGTTCATTCCATGTAAACACAGCCCACACCGTTATGGAATTACCACCAGCTCGCACAGTGCATTGTTGACAACATGGGTCCATGGCTTTGAGGGGTCTGCGGCACACTCGAATCGTACCATCAGCTCTTGCCAACTGAAATCGGGACACATCCGACCAGGTCGCGGTTTTCCAGTCGTCTAGGGTCCAACCGATATGGTCACTACCCTAGGAGAGGCGCTGCAGTCGATCTCGCCCTCTTTGCAAAGGCACTCACCTTGGTCGTCTGCTGCCATAGCCAGTTAACCCCACACCCTCCTAACGGGTATGTTCGTCTGCGTTCTAAATTGATTTCTGCTGTCATTTCAAGCTGTCTTGCTTGTCTGTTAGCACTGAAAACTCTACGCAAACGCCGCTGCACTCGGTCGTTAACTGATGACCATCAGTCACTGCATTTCCATGGGGAGATGCAATGCCTGAAATATGGTATTCTCGGCAGACTCTTGACAATGTGGGTCTCAGAAATTGATTTCCCTAACGATTTTCAAAACGTAATGTCCCATACATCTAACTCCAACTACCATTTCATGTTCGAAGCGAGTTAACTCCCATCGGCCCGCCATAATCACGTCGGAAGCCATTCAACATGAATCACCTGAGTACAAACGACAATTCCATCAATGCCCTGCCCTTTTATAGCTTGTGTACGCGACATTATCGCCATCTGTATGTGTGCATGTCGCTATCCCATGACCTTTCTCACCTCTATGTAGTAACATGTGCCGTATGAAGTAGTACTCCATTTCTAGTTGAAGAAAGTCATGCGTGATATCTGAGCCAAATTATATGGGTCGCAAAGCAAAAGTTTGCGTTTCAAATACACACATCAAAAAAAGTTTTGCATCACCCCAGTTCCCAGAACCCCTGAAGATAGACGTTAACTGTGGATATTGTATCACAGACACAGTCCCTTTCACTGTTCAGAGATGTCATTAAATCCGCCCAAAACCGTGTATGAGCAGCGCCTATTAGACAAAGGAGGTCCGACAGCCTATAAGTTCCAGTCATACCATCAGGAAGGAGGTACACAGCTCGTGTTGTCTGTAGATCAACCATGCCTAGACGGTCAATACCGCGGTTCGATAGCGCCCGCATTGGTAGTTTGCGTCAGGAAGGGATCTTAACAAGAGAAGTGTCCAGGCGCCTCGGAGTGAACCAAAGCGATGTTTTTGGACATGGAGGAGATACAGAGAGACAGGAACAGTCGATGACATGCCTCGCTCAGGCCGCCCAAGGGCTACTACTGCAGTGGATGACTGTTACCTACGGATTATGGCTCCAAGGAACCCTGACAGCAACGCCACCATGTTGAATAATGCTTTTCGAGCAGCCACAGGACGTCGTGTCATGACTCAAACTGTGCTCAATAGGCTGCATGATGCGCAAATTCATTCCCGACGTCCATGGCGAGGTCCATCTTTGTAACCACGACACCATGCAGCGCGGTACAGATGGGCCCAACAATATGCCAAATGGACCGCACGCGATTGGCATCACATTCTCTTCACCGATGAGTGTCGCATTTGCCTTCAACCAGACAATCCTCGGAGACGTGTTTGGAGCAACCCGATCAGGCTGAACGCCTTAGCCACACTGTCCAGCGAGTGCAGCAAGGTGGAGGTTCCCTGCTGTTTTGGGGTGGCATTACTTGTGGCCGACGTACACCGCCGTGGTCATGGAAGGCGCCGTAATGGCTGTAGATACGTGAATGCCATGCCATCCTCCGACCGATAGTGCAACCCTTCCATCGTGCACATCTTGTGAATGATTTCCTTCAGGATAACGACATCGCTCGACTAGAGTGGCCAGCATGTTCTCCATACATGAACCCTATCGAACATGCCTGGAATAGATTGAAAATGGCTGTATATGGACGACGTGACCTACCAAACACTCTGAGGGATCTACGCCGCATTTCCGTTGAGGAGTGGGACAATCTGGACCAACAGTGCCTTGATGAAATTGTGGATAGTATGCCACGATGAATACAGGCGTGCATCAGTGCAAGAGGACGTGCTACTGGGTATTAGAGGTACCGGTGTGTACGGCAATCTGGACCACCACCTCTGAAGGTCTCGCTGTATGGTGGTACAACATGCAATGTGTGGTTTTCGTGAGCAATAAAAAGGGTGGAAACGATGTTCATGTTGACCTCTATTCCAATTTTCTGTACAGGTTCCGAAATTCTCGGAACAGTGGTGATGCAAAACTTTTTTTGATGTGTGTACGTCTCTGTTTCTACCTGTTCCGTCTATGCAGGACGGACATTAATAAAACTGACAAACTGCAGGGACGGATTTCTGACTGGAAATGGAGGAAAAAAGTTCCTGATAATATGTGTCCGGAAACACATCGTTGCCACCGTAGATGGCGCTGACGAATGAAAGTTCCTGTGACCACGTGCCATGTGTTTCTTGTGTGTTGAAGGCTGTGTGATTGACGTAGCGTACTGTAAGCAACAGAGGGTGCGCTATTCATCTCGGGGACAAGCCGAGATGGTGTTTGTATACGGCCAAGCAGATGGAAACGGTCGAGAGACAGCAATGCTATACCAAACCGAGTACCCACACAGGCACCAACCACAACACACAATATTTCAAGCCCTTTTAGGGCGTTTGTGTGACCATGAGTCCTTTCAGACAGACAAACGTGCAGGAAGGCAGCGGCCTGTGCGTGCATCAGATTTGGAGGACTGCGGACTGCCTCTGGTGCGTTGGCCTAGCAATAGAGCATGTGGCTGGAGACCGATAGGTTTGGGTGTCAAATCCTGGCAGTCAATTTGTTTCACTCTGCCTTTTTACCTAACATTCACCTCTCAATGATGTGGAGATTGGAATTTCGAAATAAGACGACAATTTCAGACTGTCAGTTTCTGCTTCCCTCAGATTAGCAATCGCAATTGACACTCTTTACTTCACGCAAATTCCTCAAACAACGGGCAGTGAGTTTCTCCATTTCATATTATTGTAATGAGTATGACCAATGCCGACAAGAAAACAGCTTCATCATCAGGCTGTGATGTGTGACCTACAATTTTAAATAATCAAATATTTTAACCACTTACTTCCCTGCATCGTTTTGTAACACCGAAAATGCAGGATGCATGGCACCTGCTACCGATGTATAATTTTTTTTAATTGTATGTAAATATTTGTAATTTAAATGCTTTCTTTTAATAAGTAAGGACATTGCTTCACTGTATGTGTATATTTAGGTAGAAGTCTGTTAACGTTTCATTGTGTTTATCTGTGTTTTACTGTGAAGCTTATAAGTTGTGGGAAAAAGCCAAAGGAATTGTTATTTGCGTCGACTAGCAACGATAATAGCAGTGCTTGTGCGGTGTAAAGTCTTTGGGTAGGGGGTTGTTGCGCAGAGCGCGCGGAGAGTGCGGGAGACGGGTTCCAGCGCTTGTAGTGTGCGGAAGTGTGGTGTTAACGCCCTCGCAGTAGAGAGTACCATTTCGGCGGCATCATGTACGCGCCCCGGCCAGATGACTAGTAGCAGGAGGAAGGACAGTGGACGGGTGGAAGAGGCTGTATTATTTACGATTGCCCGTTCTTGTAACTAGCCGTGGCCCCACAATATGCTACTGTCTTCAACAACAGCAGCAGTTCCAGCAACACAGATTAGTCGTCGGCTCCGAGTTTCGTCGTATGCACAGCACTGAAGTAAGACGGTTCATTGGTAGAAAGTATTAACGGCTAACCCAGCAGCACAACTGAATGTGATTTGATTAATGAAGTTTATTTAAATAATAATCAGTTAAATTCGGGGCGATTGTGTCGTCATTGCACCCAGACACTGTTACCAAGCAGGGTCTTTGTTCCCTTTTTTTCGTTATATACTAACTGAAGTCTGAGAATCTATCACTGAAAAAAATCCAAATCTAAATAAAATGCAAAAATTAAGAGTGCGAAAGTTTTATTTATTTTACATACAGCTTGGAGCACATGGCTGTTTGGGTTGGTACGTATTCTAGTATTTAATTCTGTTCAAGTCAGTAAAAAAGGCTCAGTTGTTCAGCCAATTTGAAAATTAAGTAACTGCAAAGTACAAAGTGCTAGCCTTTCTCTAAATTTGTTTGATGACGTTATGTTGAGGTCTCTGTAAGTCATTGTTCACGTAACGAAGTTCAATACTAACATACAGTTTAAGTGGCTATTTTCAAATCATTACTCGATTGCCTTTTTCAAAATTTAATGACAAACTAAACGTAAAAGTGACTTCTCAGTTTTCTTTATCATTACAAACTCACTTAAAATTAGTGTCAAAAAACGTGACAACCTTCAGTTGTCACGTCAGTGTTTAATAATAGATGTTATCTTTCCCACCATCTTGTACAGGATTTTGGATGTAAATCGCCCTAGTGGGCTGTCGACCGTAATTATTTCCTTTACGTTCATTAGTGTAACTTTTGAATTCATGATCAGTGGTACCCCTTTTCTGTCCAGTGTTGTACGTGAGTGAATGCAGAAAATAACTTTCATTTTTCCAAATTGTAGCCCTGTTCGGTTTAACTACTTTTTTTTATTTTTAGTAGACTTTTCCTTCAGAAAGATCGGTTGTACACTTTTCCCCTACTTATCGGTATTACTTCTTCGGTGAAGATAGCCTTATCCAATTAGAAAAATTCCATTAGGTATACACGCGATCCACGGTCATATTTCATATCGCAAGCAGGATAGGTCGATTAGTAAGGGGGAGGTTACAGTTTCACAACTGCGCAGCAAAAAACACATCTGAATACAAAAATGTGCTGTTTTATTTTTTATGTTACAAGTGAAACGTTTTCCGAAAAACTACTTCAGCAACTGTGATTATTTACAGACAGTACATTCTTTCAGCAGCGCTGGAGATGACACAACTTTCAGCTTTTTGCCTTTGTTGAATCAAACCTACATATTGGTCAACCAGAACATTATGACAACAAACCAAACAGCCTGTGTGTCCGCCTTTGGTACGGATAACAACGGCGACTCATTATGGCATGGAAGCAATGAGGCCTTAGTTGGTCGCTGGAGGGAGTTGGTACCACCTCTACACATACAAGTCACCTAAGTCCTGTAAATTCCGGGGAGGGGGCGATGAGCTCCTACTTTATGTTCTATCACTTCCCAGATGTGTTCGATCCACATTAGATCTGGTGAACTGGAGGGGCCAGCACATCAATGGGAACTTGGCACTGTGTTCCTCGAACCACTCCATCACACTCCTGGCCTTGTAACATGGCGAATTATGTTTCTGAAAAATGCAACCGCCATCCGGAAACATGATCGTCATGAAAGTGTGTACGTTCAAAAATGGTTCAAATGGCTCTGAGCACTATGGGACTTAACATCTGAGGCCATCAGTCCCCTAGAACTTAGAACTACTTAAACCTAACTAACCTAAGGACATCACACACATCCACGCCCGAGGCAGGATTCGAACCTTTGAGCGTAGCGGTCGCGTGGTTCCAGAGTGAAGCGCCTAGAACCGCTCGGCCTCTCCGGTCGGCGGTGTGTGCGTGGTCTGCAACCCGTGTACGATCCACCTTGGCCGTCATGATGCCTTGCACGAGCTCAACTGGACCCAATGTTCCCCAGAGCTTAATGAAGCCGCCGCCAGCTTGTCTCCGTCCCGCAATACAGGTATCAAGAAGCTGTTCTCCTGGAAGAGGACGGATTTGCGCTCTTCCATCGTGTTGATGAAGAAGATATCGGTATTCATCACACCATGCAAGGCTCTGCCACTGCGCCTACATCCGGTGCCAGTGGTCATGTGTCATCTCCAGTTGTAAGTCACCGATGTCGTGGCGTTAACATTGGCATATGCGTCGATCGTCGGCTGCGAAGGCCTATCGTTAGGAGTATTCTACATCTACATATATACTCCGCTAGCCACCAAGCGGTGTGTGGCGGAGGGCACAATTCGCGCCAAAGTCATATTTCCGCCGCTCTGTTCCACTCGCGGATCGCGCAGAGGAAAAACTACTGTCTGAACGCCTCAGTACGAACTCTTATTTCCCTTATCTTTGAATGGCGATCATTGCGCGATTTGAAAGTTGGTGGTAATAATATATGCTCTACATCCTCGGTAAAGGCCGGATTTCGGAATTTAGTGAGCAGCCCTTCTGTTTAGCGCGCCGTCTATCTGCAAGTGTGTACCACTTCTAACTTTCCATGAGATTTTTGACGCTCTCGCGATGGCTAAATGTACCAGTCACGAATCTTGCCGCTCTTCTTTGGACCTTCTCAATCTCTTGAGTCAGACCTAACTGGTAAGGGTCCCATACAGACGAACAATACTCCAAGACTGGACGAACTAACGTATTGTAAGCTATTTCCTCAGTCTCAGGCCGCTGTTTGCCGATGGTGCCGTAGTCTGAAGGAAAGCAGTATCACACGAAAGCTGTGAACAGATCATTGAGGATTTGCAGAAAATAAATGCGTGGTGTAATGACTGGCAGTTATCTCTCAGTATTAGTAATTGTAACCTACTGCGTATAACAAGGCGAAAATACCCATTAGTGTACGAGTAGACAATAAATTCCCAGTCTTTGGAAGCGGTAGCGTCCGTCAAGTATCTGGGAATGACTATTCGAAATGATCTCAAATGGAATGATCAGATTGCGCAGTGTTTGGTGCACTGTGTCTTCAGACACACCTGTACTCTGTCCAGCGTTAAAATCTGATGTTAGTTCCGCCACATATCGTCGCCTGTCCTGTTTTACCAGACTGCCCAGCCTATGACATCCGTCATCTGTAATGAGGGGTGTCCGCCAACCCCACGACGTCTGGACATGGTATTACCTTGGTTTCGCCACATGTTGAAGACACTCCTCGAACACCTGACAAGTCGTGCAGTTTCCGAAGCGCTCGTGTCAAATCTTCGGGTCATCACAATCTGCCCTCGGTCAAACTGAGATAGATCGCGCGCCTTCCCCGTCCTACACACGGACAGTACGCTCAGCGCCACTAAATGCACCGTGCGTGCGTCTGACTAGCAGTCATCCCTTGCCAGGTGACGCTGCTCATCACCAGGACGGGTTTACATCGATCGTACATCGATGGTCATAATGTTCTCGCTGCTCAGTGTATGTGGATACGATTTTTTGTGTGGCACGGCCTAGAAGTCTTCCGTAAAGACGATATTTCAGTGCCTGTGTTATTCCGAATTACGATGCATTATTTCATGGGACATATATACATGGTGGAGATAAGCAGAAAATCTGGGTTCTGTAACTTCTGTCCCGCAACCATCCAAGAGCACATGATTTCTCCAGATGCGCGAATGTCGAGGAGGTTAGCACTCCTTATCAGTGTATAGTAGATATGAATCTGTTGTGATGATATAACAGACAGTTAAGAACAAGGAATGGGTACTTTTTATGCATGGCAGAGCTCCAGATGAATGGAGTTTGCTGCATGTTACGTAAATCAACTGCGCTATCAATTCTAAAATATTGTTTTAGTGTCTGCGGTCATTATCAAGAAGGTATTCGTCAGAGAGAAAGTAAACACATGCAGTTCTAAGGCTACATGGTCCTGCACTTAAAACGCGCTATAATGTTAGATCGTTGCAGTTTCCGACCTATTAGTCGTATGGAATGCAACGTTGTTACTATACCAGTGCAAGAAATATTTCCAGCGCATGACATACGTTCTCCTTGTAGGTTTCTCTAAGATAAACTATGGTGACAAACTGTAAAACCGGCCGCTGTGACCGAGCGGTTCTAGGCGCTTCAGTCCGGAACCGCGCTGCTGCTACGGTCGCAGGTTCGAATCCTGCCTCGGGCATGGATGTGTGTGATGTCCTTAGGTTTGTTAGGTTTAAGTAGTTCTAAGTCTAGGGGACTGATGACCTCAGACGTTAAGTCCCATAGTGCTTAGAGCCATTTGAACCATAAACTGTAAAGTGAAAAACTGCTTCCTTAAAACATCGATTCCTTGTGATACATTTATAATATAGCTTTCCAGAGATGTACAGCCCCCACTATTTACATCTGATACGGTTCAGAAATTATACTATGCTCGCATCAGTCCTATATAAAATGATCGTTAGTAATGCAGCATGTCTCTTACTAAGAAGGAGCAAACGCATAACAGCGGTGTTTCACATGTGAAATTGCACGTTATGCCGCCACCAACTCCGTTAACAGGACATCTGTCAAGCAGATGTATACACGGGGATTGTAGTACCTCAAAATTTTCATTGTTGTCATTACATTATAAAATTGATGGTTGTCCTTATTCGCAACTTCGAATACATCTCCTATCTACCATAAAGGTTCCACGATAAAGAATTGCGCCAGTGAGTCTCAACAATGCGTCACAGTGCATACTAATCTTCACAAGAGCAGTGCTATAAAACGAGCTAAACATGGAGAGAATGCGTATTTTTTCCAATTTTTTTCTTTATTGGTTCCACCTCAGCGAGCCTCCAAAGCGCACTGAATCACTCATACACACACATATAAAACCATGATTCTCATATAGTATTCATATTGGTTGTAGGCATATTACAGACATCACGGTGTGCTCTCATCATTGCCATGAGATGCCACTTCAAACGCCAATATGAAACATACAACATTCATGCATCCAGCTTTCCCACAGAGCGCCGCTTACATGGCATAACTTATATGCAAGTGATGATATTCAGTTACTTAATGTTGTTCTCTGAAATTTTTCATAACTGTACGCAGTGGTCCGCAAACAAATTACGCTACGTTACGTAAGTCGTCTAGCCACAGATACTTAACTCTGCCCGTGCGAAGACTGTTCAGGTCGCTATTATGTATTAATTAGGCCAACACTTCATACTGAAGTCACTAATAGCTCGTAAGCGACTCAAGCAGGCGTGCGTAATCCACGACCGTAGTATCTGGGCACGGTGTGTATGCGGGGGATAGGGTGATTCGGCCCCACCCAGGCATGGAAAGCGCGCTACCTTCGCCTCCTACCAGACACAAACAGTCTAATGGCCGCTGCGGGCAGCGACCTTCGCTACGGCGCACAGTGGTCCCTAGAACAAACTGATACTCGAATCCGTCAGACTCTACACATCCCTGCGCTTAACTACGTAAGATATCTCACAGTGCTGACATAGGGTAATTGAAAGTATCAAAAATTTTGCGAAAAGCGCATCTCATTTGATCTGATTCGTATCCTTACCATACTTCTTTCTCTCGTTTTCTGAGGCTGAATTTTATATGAGGACTAAGTTGGGATGGCGTGCACTCTTTGAATAAGAATGTGAAAAAGAGTCAGCCCTGGATAACGTCCAATCTCTCCGTGTTGTAGAACCTGATTTACGGACACTTGAATGGGTTCTACAGAAAGACGATATCTCCAACCCGACAGACAGTAATTCTTGCCTGTGCCTCGCTGCAAATTTCATCAAGGGCAAAATAAGTATGTCATTTGTCCATAGTCCTTGTTTTCATGGTCCAACAGGCCTCGCTTTCCCTGTTAGGTGCTACTTATTTACTTCCACATTCACGATAAAATAACAGCGATGTGGCGTAGCCTTTAGTATTCTCGAGTCGTATCAGCGAAACGACTCGTGTCTGGCTAGAACGAATTAAATTTTCCATGTTCTCCAACAGTTACTTACTGAAACTGAGACGAACGACATGGCTATTCAGATCCATGTCACGGTCCGTGCGGCTCCCCCCGTCGGAGTTCGAGTCCTCCCTCGAGCATGGGTGTGTGTGACGTCCTTAGCATAAGTTACTTTAAGTTAGTTTAAGTAGTGTGTACGCTTAGGGACCGATGACCTCAGCAGTTTGGTCCCATAAGACCTTACTACAATTTTCTACATCATTACGAAGTGTCGTATTCATGGTCTATGGAACAAGTATTAATCTAATCTAATCTAATTAGATCTACGGCAGCACGATGTTAAACTGTGCTTTTCCATGATGAAACTTTCACTCTGTAGCGAGTGTTTGCTGTTTTGGAACTTACTAGTAGATTAAAACTGAGCACAGGACCAGGCCTCGAACCCGGGACCTCGGCTTTAAATGATAATACGAGGACTATTCGAAAAGTAAGGAACAATCGGTCGCAAAATGGAAACCACACCGCAAATCAAAACTGTTCTACCTACAACATTAGCTACACTTTCTCGCCAATTCTCTATATAGTTGTCGCTCCGACTGAGACATCTGTCGTAGCCTTTATAATATATATACGAGGGGCGTTCAGAAAGTAAGCTCCGATCGGTCGCGAAATGGAAACGACTATGAAAATCCGATAAAGCTTTGCACAGATGTGTTGGGTAGTGTCTCTAGTATAACCCCAGTTAGCATCACGTCGCTCTTCTCATTTCTGAGCTCGCAGTGAGTGCGTAAAGATGTCTAGAAAATAGTGTCTGCCGCCAAGTACGAGGGCCTGGTGAGAAATTTCGCCTGAAGCTATGCAGCTAACATTACATAACTGTCGTGCTGTTTCGTCTTCACGACAATTCTCAGCCGCATTCTGCAGGGGCAATGAAGATGCTCCTGCATCGTTTTCAAATGGAAATGTGAGATTACCCACAATACAGTCCGCAATTGTCTCCCCCTGAGTTTCATCTCTGGTCACATGAACCGCTGTCTTTGAAGACAACATTTTGACACAGACAACGAGGTGTAGGCCAGCGTGGAGAATTGGCGGAAAGCACTGGCGGCTGCCTTCTATGATGAGGCTATTGAAAAGTTGGTGCAACGCTATGACAAAAGTCTAAGTCAGAACGGCGACTACGTAGAGAAGTAGCTGAAAGGTGTAGCTAATTGTTACAAGTAAAACATTTCTGATGTTCACTGTGGTTTCAATTTGGCAATCAATCGGAGCTTACTTTCTGAACAGGCCTCGTATATATATATATATATATATATATATATATATATATATATATATATATATATATATATATATATATAACGCTTTTTAACCATTAGATGTTCGTTTGTCCCATTAATCATCTGCCGGTTACGATTATTAACCATCATCCAGGATGTAGGGTCTTCGAGATTATTCAGCTACAAAGGAATATGGAATGCTTTAAAGTAATCTGTTGTACCCTGCAGCCTGGATGATAATTAATAAACGAAACCGGTAGATGGTTAATGGGACAAATAAACAGCTGATGGTCAAAGTGAATTTCTTGAAATACTTTACGGCTGTTGAGCTCACCTTACGGAAACATTACATCTGTCGTTGCTTTGTAACATCTTTCTATTACTCTCGTCATAGAAGGCAGCATCCTGTGCTTTCTGCAAATTTTCTGCGCTGGACTGCAGCTCGTTGCCTGTGCCAAAATGTTGTCTTCATAGTCAGCGGTTCATTTGAGCAGATACGAAAATCAGCAGGGACCAAGTCTGGGCTGTACGTAGGTAATCAAACACTTCCCATCGAAAACGCTGCAGGAGCGTCCTCAGTGCCCCTACAGTTTGCGGCCGAGAAGTGTCATGAAGAAGGAAATGCATGACAGTTATGTTATTTGGGGTTACATGAAAACAGCCGGAATCTCTCGGCAGGCACCCGAACTTGGCAGGAGACATAATTTTCTAGGCATCTTTAAGTGCTCACTATGCGCTGATGACTAGGAAGAGTCACGTGACATTATTTAAGGATATACTAGACACACTGCCCAACACATCTGTACAAAGCTTCATCGAGCCGGAATGGCCACGCGGTTAGAGATGCCGTGTCACTGATTGCGTGGCCCCTCTCGCCGGAGGTTCGAGTCCTCCCTCGGACATGGGTGTGTGTTGTTCGTAGCATAATTTAGTTTAAGTAGAATGTAAGTATAGGGACTGATGACCACGGCAGTTTGGTCCCATAGGAAATCACACACATTTGAACATTTGAACAAAGCTTCATCGGATTTTCACTGTGGTTTCCATTTCGCGGCCAATCGTTCCTTACTTTTCGAGTAGCCCTTTCACCGCAGGAGTTGTTCAGCCTTGGCTTTAATCCTGCCCTCATAGCCTCAACCTTTCAGTCTCTGTCTTAGCCACCACCTGCCTGGGTAACTAGGTTGGAAACAGTATTTCCATAAAAGGTAGGGTTCCCGGTTTAGGTCCACACACAACGAGAAAGAAGCAGCTCAGTTAGAATTACGTCTCCTTCTCCATCTTCCTGGTATTGTCCCGTCTCTCCTCGTGGTCGGCATCTTACTTTCGGATTTGGCAGAGTTAATGATGGACTGATGCCCTTCTGCCCTTCCCCCTCCCCCCCTCCAGCCCCCGCAATTCCCGTACATCTGTTCGTATCTAATGTTATCTCATGTGCATGTGTGAAAACATTTTCTAAATATTCCATAAAATTTCGGGAGAACTGCCACAATATTTCGGCACGGAGTCTTCTGGCCCTCTTCAGGTGATACTGGCGAAAACGCACTGAGCTCTGGTATTTAAGACCCCCACCGGCACATGCGTAGTGAGTTCACTTGGCGTTTCGCGTGCGCTACTTGAACGCGTTCGATTCTGTTGTGCCGTGCGCCCTCCGTGGTGAAAACTCGCCGCATCCATGGCAAATCGATTGCGTTCACGCGGTTCCATCACAGAACTACGCCGGCTACGGAGGGCACGAAGTGTTTCAAAGACTGGATTCCATGCCGAATTCAATTGAAAACCGCCGTCTCGATTATTAAGAGACTCATTGTCAGACAGTCGGATTCATTATTAATAGAACTCCAAAAGTTAGACGTATGGGCCACAATTTTTGTCTCACTGTAATGCACTACATGGTCAGTGGAAATAAAGTGTTCGGCTATGGAAGACTTACAAGGCCGAAGGAGGCGAGTATGCCGCTGATGTTCTACAACGCGATTATGCACAGTACGCAGGAAGTTACAGACATCCGCCAGGTCTCCCGAAATTTTGTGGAACGATATGTACGCCGGGAAAGTATTAAGTCTCACATCAAGCATCTCCACGGGGAGGAAGTGATGCAGTGTACTCGAAAATTCGATAAGTTACGTTGAAAAAAATAGCGAGGCTACTGAGCTCTCTGAGATTTTTATTAAGTTGCAGAGACAAGGGTATTATTCCGACGTTTCCAAAAATTGTGCATTTTATTAGTAGCTCCGCTGCAAATAACATCAAACGTAAAGCAAGTATGGCATTAGTGAGAGAAAGGAGTGAACTGGATTCCGTATCGAAGGACATGTATTATCTTCATTTAGAATTGGCAGCAAGACTGTCTACGTTGTCTTGGGATTGGGTGGATGGTATGACATGGGCCAAAGCAAACTGGAGCCATAGCAAGGCTACGACGAGACGAATGGCCAATTTCAACCGACTTTACACGCAGATACTGGAGGAAGTTCCTACTCAACGATCCGTTAATAACTTGACCTATAAGGTGACACGACTACGTCTGTGTTAACAAGAGGTCAGAATTTTGCTCCTACGCCTGTTTCACAGCCACTTCTGAACTTTCTCAGTTCCATCAAGGAAGCTGTGCGCCGTCTTGCTACAGATAAAGCTGAGGAAGTGCGCCGGGAGTCTTGTCGTGTACTGACAGGAGCTACACCGCCGAAGAGCAACATCTTGCCCATGGAAGGGCAGCCCTCGGGAACTTGCAAACAGACCCGGATACAGTGGTACTTAAATCGGACAAAGATAATGCTACGACTCAACATATCGCCAAATCGATAAGGATCCCGAGCGGTTCTAGGCGCTGCAACCACGCGACCGCTACAGTCGCAGGTTCGAGTCCTGCCTCGGGCATGGATGTGTGTGCTGTCCTTAGGTAAGTTAGGTTTAAGTAGTTCTAAGTTCTAGGGGACTGATGACCTCAGAAGTTAAGTCCATAGTGCTCAGAGCCATTAGAGCCCCGATAAGGATCCTACTACCCGAGTTGGGCGGAAAACAGCAGAACTTTTAACAATTCCTTACCAAAGGAGGTAATTAAGAAACTGAAACCGAATAGTTCAGTTACACCTAGGCTGTATGGACTGCGCAAGATTCACGAGGATGACGTGTCATTACGTCCAATTGTGAGTAATATTGGAGCAGCCACCTACGACTTAGCAAAGTACTTGGCGTCTTTGCTCAAACCAATGGTAGGAAAATGGTCACATCAGATAAAGAATTCTATGATTTCATCAGCAGATTTAAGTTATTGCAGCTGCAAAGTAATGACTTGTTGGTCAGTTTTGATGTGGATTCACGTTTTACAAATGTTCCTCTTGTGCACTCACTACGTCTCATTGCCAATAGGTTTCGAGCTGACTTTACAGCATTGTTTGAGCACAGCCTTTCGTCTACATATTTTTTATTTAACAACGAGTTTTGTGAGCAATAAGACGGTGTCACCGTAGGGAGTCCTTTGTCTCCCCTGATGGCCAATCTTTTTATGGAAGATTTCGAGGAGCGAGCACTCGCCTCAGCCACTTTAAACCAACAGTATTTTGGCGACATGTTGACGATATGTTGATGATACTTCTATAGTTTGGTCTCATGGTTTGGATCGTCTGCGAGAGTTCCTACAATATCTGAACTCCATACACGAAAACATAAAATTTTAGTATGGCGTTGGAGAAGGAGTGTTGCCTGCAATTTTTAGACGTCTTGGAGCGACGTAAGAGCGATGGCGCACTTGGTCGTTCAGTATGTAGAAAGCCCACTCACACAGACCTTTACATGCAAGCCGCTAGTAGCCACCATCCGGCACAAACGATGGGTGTTTTGAAGACCTTGATTCACCGAGCCCACGTAATCTCTGACGCCGATAGTTTGCAAATGAAACTGCATTTGAGTTACGACTGTGTTGTAGTATGGTCTTTGGATCAACAGATGTCAGTACTTTAATCTCGGTATTGAGAAAACAAGATGCCTAGAGCACGCTTGACATTCGAGCAACGAAAATATTATGAAGTTTGATGATGCTTTGAAGTGCAAGGTCAGTGGAGGCGGGAGTTGGAAATAGAACCGCCAACCCGCCTAACAATTAAACTCATCATTGACAAGTTTGAATTGAATGGAACGATTTGTGATATTCACAAAGGAAGATCAGGAAGACAGCGTACTGCTACAAGTCCTGCTTCGTCGGGTCTCGTGTTGGGAACGTTTGTTAATTCTCCAGAGAAGTCTGATGCTCAATGTGCACATGAAGTGGGGGGTTAGCAGTACAAGTGTACGAAGAATTCTGATAGCTGCAAAGTAGAAAGTTTACATTTCACGATTACTGCACGCGATTAATGATGACGATTCTCATCGCCGAATGCAATTTTGCGAATGGTATCAGCAAACGGTAACTGGTGACGAACAACTTGTGATGAAATTAGCGTGGAGTGAAGAGGCGCAATTTAAACTTAATGGAACCGTGAATCGACATAACAGTTTATTGGTCACAGGAAAATCTTAATGCTTATGTGGATAAAGCGGTCTATTTACTGGGGGCTCATGTGTGGTGTGGACTATCCTCTAGGGGCTTACTAGGACACTTTTTCTTTGATGTTACAGTCACTGGAGAAGTGTACCTGGAAATGTTACGCACATCAATTTTTCCAGATATACTACGTACGTGCGCTTTATGGACCTGACGAAGAGGTCTTCAACCAACAGGAGGGGGCGCCACCACACTACCACCAGGCCGTACGAGTCTTCCTGAATGACAATTTTCCAAAGCATTGGATTGGACGAAGAGGACCCATTGAGTTCCCCACACGGTCGCCAGATCTAGCACCTATGGACTTTTACGTGCGGGGAACTGTGAAAGATAACGTGTAACGACGTAAGTCACGCACGCTGGAAGGACTTCGCCAGGAGATTACAGCGACATGTCCAGAGATCTCCACTGTAACATTGACAGACGTAGTTGTGGCGACCGCTCGTCGTTCTGTTATGTGTATAGCCGCCAACGGTGAACATTTTGAACATTTAAAGTAACCATGTGCTAAACTGAAGGTTGTACAACATGTGTGATCAATTATTAAAGTGTGCATACATTTGTAAGTAGGCTGTTTAGATTTTCTTATTGGTAACGCCACGTAGCGCTCTGTATGAAAATCACTGGCTGTGGTGTGTGCAGTCTGTGGCTGGTTTGCATTGTTGTTGGCTATTGCAGTGTTGGGCAGTTGGGTGTTAACAGCGCGTAGCGTTGCGCAGTTGGAGGTGAGCCGCCAGCAGTGGTGGATGTGGGGAGAGAGATGGCGGAGTTTTGAAATATGTAAGACTGGATGTCATGAACTGCTATATATATTATGACTATTAAGGTAAATACATCATTTGTTCTCTATCAAAATCTTTCATTTGCTAACTATGCCTATCAGTAGTTAGTGCCTTCAGTAGTTAGAATCTTTTATTTAGCTGGCAGTGGTGGCGCTCGCTATATTGCAGTAGTTGGAGTAACGAAGATTTTTGTGAGGTAAGTGATTTGTGAAAGCTATAGGTTAATGTTAGTCAGGGCCATTCTTTTGTTGGGATTTTTGAAAGTCAGATTGCGTTGCGCTAAAAATATTGTGTGACAGTTTAAGCACAGTCATGTATAATTTTTCAAAAGGGGACGTTTCATAAACAGAATCAGAGAGCTCGTACCTTTCCCGAATACACGTAAACTTCGACACAAGGACATAATTGATTTGGCTATTAAAAATATAAAATCTGCAGCAGACAAAAGGAGAAAACTACACGGTAAAGCAAAAGCAAAGAAATTATACATTGGTCAGAAAGTTCTCATTAAAGCTCATTCATTACCACATAAGAAGAAACACTTGAGTCACAAATTCTTTCTAGTTTACAATGGACTTTACAGAATCCGATGTATACCACATGATAATTGCGTTGAAGTTGAATCTCTGCGTACTAGGAAGAGTAAAGGATTGCACCACATTTCACATGTAACACCGTTTATTGAAAGATAATCTGCTTTTTAACTTTGTCTTTGTCATATAACTTTGAACGTTACATTACTAGTATGCTTGTCAGACTTAGAATCTATTAACACGCAACAATGATTGAAGTTAAATATCCAGTCAAGAACCAAGAGAACGTATTGCAACAGAAATTACGAATGCATTGTTATAGTGAACAGACATCACAGTGTTATTGTGTGTGTACATTCTTGCTTGTTAGTTGCACGATTACGTAACGACTATAAGGCTTACATACTTAGAACATATACTGGTACTGCTAATGAGATTTTAATGCAACATTTTGGTTTACTTGAAAATACATTCTGGATTTAAAGTACTTTCTGTGAGATAGCAGACGACACAGTGATTGGTTTATGTGACAACTACACGGTTTTATCACGACGCTACTAATGAGTGACAATTTACAATGTTGCTTTTGCGGTGTTTCTGTTTTATATCTGCACAGTTTTTCTGCATTATTCTGGAAAGTAAAACATGTTTTAGTAGTAACTTTTGTGGTATAGCAACAATGAGACAGCCTTTTTCGTGGCACAACAATACGTTACTGTACAGTACTTTCTTCATCACGCCAATAAGCATAATAACTACGATATCTACACGCAAAGCATTTCACTTTTGTTTATCATGAGGTAAGTACATTGACTTCAGGAGAACTTAGCTTTTGGAGGACGATAACTACGACACATCCACAGAGATTATGTTGCAACAAGACGCACAGTTTAGTACTACAGTACACGTATTTGAGTGATTAATTTTATACTTAAAACATTTATTTTTAAAGATTTTTGAATTACAAAGAAAGTTTTCCGTGATACATTTCATTCCATTGCTGTAACCTGTAACACCTGAGGGTATAATTACATTAATCCTCAGGGGGTACACTCCTACTTTGTGTACCATGTGTCTGGCAAGCACAAGGAGCCCTAGCTAATATGGTATTTGCTTTTACAACTTTACACATCGGTACCATATTTCTCTAACACATAAATTACACAGCTATCTGATCATTTAACTGAGAGACAAACATTTTTTTTACTACATCAGTGACACATGTTTACGCAATTACACAGTTGGGTAACTTCATACTTATAAAATTGTATTTTGTCTGTACTTTGTGAAATGTTCTTATTTTTTCGGAACCATTGTGATACTATGAGAGCTTTGAATGATGTATTTGATATGGGATCATGATTTTTAAAGTACGTTTGAGGCAGATGACACTTTTGACATGAGCAGAGAATTTTTTTTAGGTTTTGAAATTTTTGGAGGAAGCTACGACGATTTTGAGAGTTGACTGAGGTGTTATGATGATATTATTACGATGACTACGTGTATTATGCTGTTGCGGTATGTTTATGATCAATAAGCTGTTGCTATATGAGTTATTTGATTATGCTACATATCTGTTATGATGAAATATTGAAGAAGTGTCGACGAATAAGGTAAGGAATAATGAATAGTGGTTAGGGACTCTGGTTTGTGAAAAAGGTTGTTGGAAACCAAGAATCGTACTTTAAGAGTTATGAAAGGTATGTAAATGCGTGAATGTATTACAATGCCGATGAAAATTTTTTGGACTCTGTTATATCAATAGGATTTTGTTTCTACAGATTTGTAACGCAAATTCTTGACCTGCGAAATATTTTTATATGAGACTGTCACTGTAGCGGAAACTGCTGTCGTAAATATTTCCATAAGAAAGTTAAGTGACCACCTGCACGTAATGCGTCGTGGGCAGCTGTGCGACAGTCACCTGGAAAAAAGTCATTAGTGTGTGCCTTTCAGAGGCACAGGTAAATAAAAAAAAAAGAGGCCATTATCCTTGCTATTGACATTCCTTTGTAGAAAGCATCGCAAATACGACACGCTCAAACTTGAAAACATATGATTATACTGTGGAGCTCATAATTTATGATATTTACTAAAATGCCTAATGAAACGATGAGAAACATTTCACGGCTATTGTCTTGCTAGTTGAGAGAAATGCCATATGGCTTGCTTTATGTATTTATTTACTCATTTTGTTTAATATCTAGTTTCTAGCTCCACTGCAGCATTGGTTAAAATAAAATTTAGTAGATGTACTAATATAAATATTTTATGCCTACAGATCCAGTAAATAATTTTATGATCTATTCAAAAAAATGAAGGAGCAATAAAAGACATTTCCCTTCACAGGAATTGCATACGGAATTTTCTTTTCAACTACTTGGTAATTTTTTTGGTAGAATAACTTCTTGTGGTGCACCACTTTAATTACATAGACATTAAGATGTGAATATACATTTCCCTTGTCTGCATTGTTGTCTTTAGTGTAATATTTTTTCTGCTTAAGCTATGTCATGTTCAGATATAAGTTATTGCATTGCTGCTGCTGTTTGCCAGGCATAGTGCTACTAAATTTCACTTTGTATTACTCTGTTAAGCTAGTTTTACTACTGATTTATTTTTCTTGTTGCTGCACATTGGCTCATATTAGTTGTAATGTTGCATTGCTTGGTAATTTAGATTTACTGCAGCTTGCTTTGCAATTTACCATTTTTTTGTCATTGCTGTTTGTGTTAATTGTTTTGTGCTGCTGCATTGCCTCGTCCCTTAGTTTAGCATCTGAGCTCAGTAGATATAAGTTAGCTTAAGAGGGGGTAGCCTATAAGAGAATGAGTTGCGATGAATTTGAAGAAATGCACTGAGAGGCTATATGAGAAAAGTACAGAAAGCAGGTATAGATAGGACTTTTTGGAAGTAATAAAGAATGAAGGGAGATCTCTGAGAAGTAAAGAAAGTTTTGTTTGCAAAATGCTGCAGTAAAACAAACCCTGTCCTTTCCTTGTGTTATCCCACTATGTGTTTGTGTACCCTTGTGTATTTACGTTCTTCCTGTCTTTATATGTTTATCTGATAAGACTTATGTTGTAGAATTTTTCTAATACTCAGCTACATGAACTATGATGAGGAATACCATTATCCTCAAATATAATTTGCATTAATAATATGTTATTTACTTTGTAAAGATGTTAGACATTATTTATTCTGTTCTGTTTTGTTGCTCATGTGTGAAGTTGATGTTTCAAAAGTTATTCTGATCTTTTATGTAGGTACTTATAATTCCTGTAACATTGATGTATATGTTATTTCGATTCTTTTGTAAAGCCTGTATTACTACAAATGTTATCTGTATTATTATGTTTTTAATGATGTTTTCTGTATCTTTGTAATTATACTCTCATGTTATAAAATTTTAATTGTCACCAGTTCATCATATTACTAACTTGTAAATTACATTTCACTGCACACATTTCTGTTGGTCATAGTATATGGATAATATGTGATAAGTAGGGACTGTTAGTGTTTGCACGTGTGTTAATAATTCAGCAAGGGACTGGATAACATCATTGCTGGTTCTAAGGACAATTCCAAAAACTTCGTGAGTGCACAAGTGGTGGTTATGGACTTGCTATATTATCCGCAAGACTCTTCAATGGTGATTGTGCACCTGCACAGTCACAACAGATGGCTGTTGGCCATCTCTACAAGGACTACAGTGCGTCTGCATCTTTGATGCCCCCCAACACCATTATTTCTACAAGGACTACAGTGGGTCTACACCTTTGCTGACTCACCAGTACCATTATTTCTACAAGGACTGCAGTGGGTCTGCACCTCTGGTGGCCCACCAATACCACAATCTCTACCAGGACTACAGTGGGTCTGCACCTCTGGTGGCCCACCAATACCACAATCTCTACCAGGACTACAGTGGGTCTGCACCTCTGGTGGCCCACCAATACCGTAATCTCTACCAGGACTACAGTGGGTCTACTCTGTGATAACCTATCTACCAATATTCTTCAAAACTTCGACTGACTCTGCTGTGGGTTTGCTCCATTGTGGCCCATTACCTGTCTGCATGTTAAGAGTCAGCACTGTCTTTCCATTGGAAGGACAACACTACGTCTTCAAGACTGCATGGAAATCCACTACTTCCATGTGCATTTTCTTTTACTGCTCAGACTTTGGGAAAAATACTGCAATTTTACTGTGATGAACGATCAGGACTGTCTTTATAGACTGTGAGAAAATTTTAGCTTTTGACCAACATTGTATCAATAAGTGTGTGCATTTGATTTCTTTGTTATTGTAATTATGAAAAAAATTTTCAAATCTGTATTGGCCACTGCCCAAAATAATTTGTAAAATTTTTTGTGGGGAGCATGGGGGCTATGTAAGTAGGCTGTTTAGATTTTCTTATTGGTAACGCCACGTAGCGCTCTGTATGAAAATCACTGGCTGTGCTGTGTGCAGTCTGTGGCTAGTTTGCATTGTTGTCTGCCATTGTAGTGTTGGGCAGCTGGATGTGAACAGCGCGTAGTTTTGAGCAGTTGGAGGTGAGCCGCCAGCAATGGTGGATGTGGGGAGAGAGATGGCAGAGTTTTGAAATTTGTAAGACTGGATGTCATGAACTGCTATATATATTATGACTATTAAGGTAAATACATCATTTGTTCTCTATCAAAATCTTTCATTTGCTAACTGTGCCTATCAGTAGTTAGTGCCTTCAGTAGTTAGAATCTTTTATTTAGCTGGCAGTGGTGGCGCTCGCTATATTGCAGTAGTTCAAGTAACGAAGATTTTTGTGAGGTAAGTGATTTGTGAAAGGTATAGGTTAATGTTAGTCAGGGCCATTCTTTTGTTGGGATTATTGAAAGTTAGATTGCGTTGCGCTAAAAATATTGTGTGACAGTTTAAACACAGTCATGTATAATTGTTCAAAAGGGGACGTTTCACATTTTTCTGACGGACTCTATATATAATCTTGAATTGGGGCAGGTAGGCAATAGACAGTGTGTGACAGACAGATCTTTTGTAGTAGAATCGGTATAAATATTAGCGTTCACCTAGAATTAAAGCAATGTTTTTAGACACAGAAAGTAGTATAGAGCTTTTGTTTTATTCCCGTTGTAAAACAGGACAGAAAGAAGAATAGGACATTAAAGGACAGAGGTTTTGTGGCATGTGATACATACGGAAGTTATATATTCATGTTTGCAGCACGATGCCGGGTAGTGCCGCAGAGAGCAACCACTAATACCCAGCATAGTCATAGTACTGCCGCATCGAACTATAACTCTGCGTAAGGAAAAGATAAATCGCGGTCAATGGGCCGATTGGATCACTTAGGCACATAAACAAATAATCATCAACTGATTACGACACGTTTCGTATCGTGATCCATATGCCTCAGGTAAATACATAATTATGAATTATGTATGAAAAGGAGTAAATTTGTCAACAATAAATGAACCTCCCTCTGTTATGCATAGTCATTCGAAATTTATTGCTGATTTCCTACAATACTTTATACAGGATGTCTGAAAAATGTTCCAACAAACTTCGACGGGTTGAAGAGGGTGTGTTTTGGAACTAATCGTGGATATCAATCCGTACCCGCAAACCGCTTCAGAGGTCGAAGTTACAACCGTCAGCGCCTGCCACTAATCCACCACTTCTGCAGCAAAGGTGACTTCATACACTGGCGCACAGCAGATGGAACGTCTCGGAATGTTGTTTGTTATTCAATGATCGCGGTTTATTGCCACGCTCTCCAGTTGATGAGACAGAGCTAGATGATGCATAGACATGCCTTGTCTCCTACGAACGCTATTTTCTGTTGTCTTGGTGGATGACACTTTCGGACACGGTTTTCTATCAGCAGTTTACTTTTCTCCTGTACAACGAAAAACATTGGAGGTTTCAGAGAGTTCCAGGAGAAAAATGAACTTCTGATGAGAAACGGTGTCCGAAACCGCCACAGAGCATCGGATTCAGAGGAGGCAAGACCTTTCTACGCAGCGGCTAGCCCCATCTTCTCCACTGGTGATCGTGGCAATCAACTGGGGAAGTAAATGAGACCCATCAGTGCTTTTGTAGGATATGTAGTAGATATAGGAAGATACTAGAACAGGAGGGGAAAATTGCCGCCCTTTAGGCTGAGTTAGACAAGGCTAGGAGAAATCTTGACAGGTTAAGGAGGGAGAAGGGTAAAGAGAGGTGGGAAGTGGCAACAGGCAACAGGAGGAAGAGGCCTAGAACTTTGTCTGACAGCTTTGTGGTGAATGTGGAAAATAGATTTGACCTGTTGCTTCAGTTAGAAGCTGGTGAGCCTCTAGTTAAGCCACTGTTTAAGAAGGGAGATAAAGAAATAGCATCAAATTTCCGTCCAATTTGAATTTTGGCAACATCCTCAAAATTTTTAGAAAAAGTAATGTACAATCGGCTTTATAACCATCTTATCTCAAATAACATACTGTCAAAAAAAAATGGTTCAAATGGCTCTGAGCACTATGGGACTTAACAGCTGTGGTCATCAGTCCCCTACTACTTAAACCTAACTAACCTAAGGACATCACACACATCCATGCCTGAGGCAGGATTCGAACCTGCGACCGTAGCAGTCACGCGGTTCCGGACTGCACGCCCATACTGTCAAAGTCGCAGTTCGGATTTCTAAAGGGTTCTGATATTGAGAAGGCTATCTACACTTACAGTGAAAATGTGCTTAATTCACTAGACAAAAAATTGCAGGCGACTGGTATATTTTGTGATCTGTCAAAGGCATTTGACTGTGTAAATCTCAATATCCTTTTAAGTAAATTAGAATATTATGGTGTAACAGGAAATGCTGAGAAATGGTTCAAATCTTATATTTCTGGCAGGAAACAAAGGGTGTTATTAGGAAAGAGACATGTATTAAGCTATCAGGCATCATCCAACTGGGAACTAATTACATGTGGGGTCCCACAAGGTTCCATTTTAGGGCCCTTATTTTTCCTTGTGTATATCAATGACCTTTCATCTGTAACATTACCAGATGTCAAGTTCGTTCTGTTTGCCAATGATACAAACACTGCAATAAATAGCAAATCAAGTGTAGTCTCAGAAAGATAGACTGATAAAATATTTGTGGACATTAATCACAGGTTCCTAGCCAATTCTTTGTCACTAAACTTTGGAAAAGCACACTACATGCAGTCCAGAACTTGTGAGGGGTGTCCCACGACTATATGCCTAACATACGATGACAAGCAGATAGAATAAGTGGACAGTTTTAAATTCTTGGGATTACAGCTTGATAATAAATTCAAGTCGGAGGAGCACACCACAGAACTACTGAAGTGTGATAACAAATCTCTGTTTACAATGCGAATTGTGTCAAACACAGGGGATATAAAAATGAAAAAGCTGGCATAATACGCTTACTTTCATTCCATAATGTCATATGGGATTATTTTTTGGGGTAATTCATCAAGCCAAGCTAAAATTTTCCGGGCACAAAAACGTGCAGTAAGAGTTATATGTGGTGTGAAGTCAAGACCATCCTGCAGACGCCTGTTTAGGGAACTAAGGATACTAACTACTGCTTCCCAATATATTTATTCCTTAATGAAATTTGTCATTAAAAATATATCACTTTTTCTAACCAACAGCTCAGTTCATGGAATCAATACTAGAAATAAGAATAATCTTGACAAGAATTTAAAGTCACTTACTCTTGTACAAAAAGGTGTGTATTATTCAGGAAAACACACATTTTCAATAACTTGCCGGCAGCCATAAAAAGCTTAACAACCAATGAAATTCAGTTTAAGAGAAGCCTTAAGAATTTATTGGTGCCCAACTCCTTCTACTCCATTGATGAATTTCTCAGTAGAACCAACTGATTTGTGTGTGTGTGTGTGTGTGTGTGTGTGTGTGTGTGTGTGTAAGTACAATCTAACTTCTTCACCATTTCAGTGTAGTAATGTGTTTGTAAATAAGTGTGTGCATGTGTGTGTGTGTGTGTGTGTGTGTGTGTGTGTGTGTGTGTGTGTGTGTGTGTGTGTGTGTAAGTACATCTAACGTCTGCACCATTTCAGTGCAGTAATGTGTTCATTGTAAATAAGTATTATAGTAATTCTATTACATGTTTATTACCTTATAAATAAAAAAACTTTTTTATTTTAAATTAAGTGCATTAGTGTTTGTAAAATGATTCTTTCATATAGTGGTCATTAAAAAATGACGATCATTCCACTTGGGACCTGTGGAATGGTACCTTAGCTTATTTGTTTGAGTTGTAAATATTTGTCATGTATTATTGTTTTTCTGAGATGTTCTACATCCTGGAGGACCTCCACACTACGGATCAATTGGAATGAAAGTAAATCTAATCTAATCTCAACTGAATAACAAACAACATTGCGAGACGCTCCACCTCCGGTCCCTCAACCTACAAAACGACTTTTAGTGCAGAAGAGGTGTCCTAGTGGCAGGTGTCAGCACCTGTGACTTTGACGATCTGTAGCGTCAATGGATGACTATTCTGGACACGGGTTACCATCCTCAATTTGTTCCTCAAGACACCCTCTACAACTCCTCTAAGTTTCTCGCAACATTTACGATACACTTTGGTTAAATATGATGCAGCCATATACAAACTGCCCAAGTAATCATGTCTAGGATAAGATGAAATAAGTAATTATTACAGATTTATAAATGTATCACTCTTCCTGTGCTTCAGGAGCAAATGCGATGGAAGATAACACTGGCATACAGACTAATAAAACACGTCCTCCACCACACATTACCCAGTGTTAACAAAAAATTATCGTTTACTTACAAGTGGTAATGGGTTCATCCAGATGTCTAATTCAAAAGGGTGGCCTTTTGAGAGCCCGTTGTAACCATTCCTTCACGAAGACTGACTGCTGTGTCTAAAGCGAAACTAACAACAGTAGTGGACGAGTGGGAGTGTGTGGTATGTTCCGTCGTGTAAGCATCGTTGACGATGAAGAAAAGGGACAAAGGCGAACCCCATTTGGCAGACGGATCACCAGAACATTGTCACATAACCCCGCTTCAAGTGAGACGTAGGAGACGTTTGGGATTTCACACACGACGTAACTAGAAAAATCTGTGATAAACTCTCACTTTCATTAAAATCCTCTGAGTGTACAACCTGTGTCATCATATACGAGGTTTACTTTTTTTCAAGGTTCGATCGAACGTTCCATTACATGTGATGAATCTGACGCGTTGCGCAGTGTCTCCAGTATGCCTGTCGATCGTGTCACGTCGTACTTGTCAGTTCTGAGTGCAAAGTGAGCACTCAAAGACACCTAGAACAATAGATTCTTCCGCCAAGTTTGACATGCGTGCTGTCATTCGATTTCTTCATGCTGAGCGGTTTCGCCCGATTTCACGCACCCCACATAACGTGACTGCCCTGCGTAGTAGCGAAGTTCTCCGTGTCAATGTTCGGCCGCACACTGGAACTACAACAAAGACGTTCCTGTAGCGTTTTCGATGGGAAGTGTTTGATCATTGACTGTACTGGAGGAACTTGGCTTCCCCTGATTTTCATCTCTTTGTTCACATGGACCGCTGGCTAAGGGGGAGAGCAGTTTGGCACAGACAACGAGCCGCAGACCAGTGTAGGGAGTTGGCAGAAGGCACAGGCAGCTGCCTCCTGTGACAAAGGGTGGCGGAAATTTGGTACAACGTTATGACAAATGACGTCAGAGCACAACTATGTCGAGATGTAGCTTTTAGGTGTGGCTAAATGTTGCAAAAAAAAAAAAAAAAAAAAAAAAAAAAAAAAAATACTTTTTTTTCACTGTTGTTTCCATTTCGCGACCAATCGGCAGTAATTTTGTCTAAACTGATGCCACTTGAAAATGCTCACTAATTAATACAATTATGGACAGATCTAATCACACCGAGACAGTTAGAAACTTTGAACTCGACGC
Source organism: Schistocerca americana (assembly GCF_021461395.2). Lineage (NCBI taxonomy): Eukaryota > Metazoa > Arthropoda > Insecta > Orthoptera > Acrididae > Schistocerca > Schistocerca americana. The sequence continues at coordinate 483,179,472 of NC_060126.1, read as the reverse complement.
CTGGATATAGTGCACTTGTTAAATACGACAGGTAATCATAAATTTGTAATCATCACCACCAAAAAATAAATTCACGCAATCAGTGAACCAAAACAAAATTGCGCAGTCCGTTAATAAAGTGTGTTACTTCGTTAGTTGCATTTGAAAAGGGACGATGCTGCAACAATACATGCTGAGTTTGTGAAAGTGTACCGCAACAAACATGACACATGATGTTCCAGCGTGGCCAAACGACACTGAGTCACAAAGGGCGAAGCAACACACGTTTCCTCTGTGAAGAGTCTGGAGTCACAACAGAAGTGGAGGTCCTAGTAATCGAAGATCCACGAATCACAATGAAGACGACTGTGGAAAAAGTGGGAATCAGTCACGGGTCGTACTGAACATGACGAAAACCGTCGCCTGCTGGGACCCGCGATTGCTTATATCATTTTCTACTATTAATCCTGTCACGGGAAAAGCCAAGCATAACACTATAGGTTATAAATGATAATTAATTGAAACCCTCAGCTGCAGACAGTTGTTATTGATATACCTTGATGGGGACAGCTGAAAATGTGTGTCCCGACCGGGACTCGAACCCGGGATCTCGTGCTTTGATGGCGGACGGTCTATCCATCTGAGCCACCGAGGACACAGATGAATAGCGCGACTGCAGGGACTTATCCCTTGCTCGCTTCCAGTGAAACTCACATTCTCAACTGTCCACAATCTACATACGTAATGTACCTAATAGATATTTGCCCATCCACTCATTACTCGCGCACACTAAGGTGACGATTTCCGTAAGAGTTCGAGCAACCTGTGCGCATACGCACAGACGAAGGTCAATAGCTGGGTAGCCTTTAGCTATATATATGAAGATAGTAACCGTTCGAGGTATATCAACAACACCTGTCGGCAGCTGAGGGTTTCAATTAATTATCATTTATTCAAGAGAAGCTGCACGGTCATCAATGGTATCTGATCTTTCGAGAAAATTTACTATCTTCATATATATAGTTAAAGGCTACCCAGCTATTGACCTTCGTCTGTGCGTATGGGCACAGGTTGTCCGAACTCTTAAGGAAAACGTCACCTTATTGTGCGCGAGTAATGAGTGGATGGGCAAATATCTATTAGGTACATTACGTATGTAGATTGTGGTCAGTTGGGAATGTGGGTCTCATGGGAAGCGTGCAAAGGATAAGTCCATGCAGTCGCGCTATTCATCTGTGTCCTCGGTGGCTCAGATGAAAAAAAAAAAAATGGATAGAGCGTCTGCCATGTAACCAGGAGATCCCGGGTTCGAGTCCCGGTCGGGGCACACATTTTTAGCTGTCCTCATCGAGGTATATCAATAACACCTCTCGGAAGCTGAGGTTTTTAATTAATTATCATTTATTCTAGAGAAGCTGCACGGTCATCAATGGTATCTGTTCTTCCGAGAACAGTTACTATCTTCATGTATTATAGGTTATTACTACAAGACCGAGTCCCCCACAATGTTATACCTCTGACAGGATTTAAAATTGACCGTGATCGTGTGTTAATGGAAAGTAATCGGACTGCATTTTGTCTCGACGAGGATTACGTTTCGAAAGGAATGCAGCAGTTGCTCTAACAGGAATCAAACCAACAGCGTTATAGTTGGATAGTAAATCTATGGTCATGCAAATGAATATGGTCGCCAGCCTTATCAGCCAAAGAAATTCCAAGTAAAAATACCGGTAACAAAGTGACCTAGCAGCTGTATTAAACTCTACTTGAATTAGATGTCTGTTTTGCAAATCTGTCACGAAAATAACAGCACATACTCGCATGACTATTCATGAGCATTATAGATAAATATTTACATGTACTGGCAACGAACTTAGTCACACTAACATACACAGTCTGCTTCACAGGGTGAAGAAAAAAAATGGCTCAAATGGCTCTGAGCACTATGGGACTTAACATCTGAGGTCATCAGTCCCATAGAACTTAGAACTACTTAAACCTAATTAAACTAAGGACATCACACACATCCATGCCCGAGGCAGGATTCGAACCTGCGACCGTAGCGGTCGCGCGGTTCCTGAAAGAAGCGCCTAGAACCGCTTGGCCACTCCGGCCGGCAGGGTGAAAAACAATTCTATTTATAACACACCACTCTACAGAAATACATCTACATCTACATCTACATGGTTACTCTGCAATTCACACTTAAGTGCCTGGCAGAGGGTTCATCGAACCATTTTCATACTACTTCTCTACCATTCCACTCCCGAATGGCGCGTGGGAAGAAGGAACACCTAAATCTTTCCTATCGAGCTCTGATTTCTCTTATTTTATTATGATGATCATTTCTCCCTACGTAGGTGGGTGTCAACAAAATATTTTCGCATGCAGAAGAGAAAGTTGACGACTGAAATTTCGTAAATAGATCCCGCCGCAAAGAAAACCGCCTTTGTTTCAGCGACTGCCACCCCAACTCGCGTATCACATCAGTGACACTCTCACCCCTATTGCGCGATAACACGAAACGAGCTGCCCTTCTTTGCACTTTTTCGATGTCCTCTGTCAATCCCACCTGATAAGGATCCCACACCGCACAGCAATATTCCACCAGAGGACGGACAAGTGTAATGTAGGCTGTCTCTTTAGTGGGTTTGTCGCATCTTCTAAGTGTCTTGCCAACAAAGCGCAGTCTTTGTTTCGCCTTCCCCACAATATTATCTATGGGGTCTTTCAAATTTAAGTTGCTCGTAATTGTAATTCCTAGGTATTTAGTCAAATTGACAGTCCTTAGATTTGTGCGATTTATCGTATACCCAAAATTTATCGGATTTCTTTTAGTACCCATCTGGATGACCTCGCACTTTTCTTTGTTTAGTACCAGTTTCTACTTTTCGTACCATGCAGAAATTATCTCTAGATCACTTTGTAATTGGAATTGATCGTCTGATGATTTTAGTAGACGGTAAATTACAGCGTCATCTGCAAACAATCTAAGGCGGCTGCTCAGATTATCATCTAGATCATTTATATAAATCAGGAACAGCAGAGGGCCTATGACACTACCTTGCGGAACGCCAGATACTACTTCTGTTCTACTCGATGATTTACCACCGTCTATCACTGCGAACTGTGACCTCTCTGAGATGAAATCACGAATCCAGTCACACAGCTGAGACGATACTCAATATGCACGCAATTTGACTAATAGCCGCTTGTGAGGAACGGTATCAAAAGCCTTCTTGAAGTCTAGGAATATGGAATCGATCTGAGAACTCTTGTCGACAGCACTCATTACTTCATTGGAATAAAGAGCTAGCTGTGTTGCACAAGAACGATATTTTCTGAATCCGTGTTGGTTATGTATCAATAAGTCGTTCTCTTCAAGGTGATTCATAATGTTTGAGTGTAGTATACACTCCAAAATCCTGCAAATTGAGGTCAGTGATATGGGTCTGTAATTCACTGGGTTACTCGTATTTCCTTTCTTGAATATACTTTCTTGAATATACTTTCCAGTCCTTAGGAACAGACCTTTCGTCAAGTGCGTGCTTCCACGAATTTGGAAACAGATGTCTCTAAAACTTCACTGTTCAAAGATTGTAATTTTGAAATAGTTATTTTTGTGTTGGCAGAAGAACCAACACCGTGTTCGGTGTGGAGGCCGAAATGCACGCGTTTTAGCTCAAGCAGGCTAGCGTGAGGAGGGAAGAACTATACTGACGTGAGGTCTGGAACATGACAAGGAATGAAAATTCAGAAAGCGGACGTAATTAGTTTGATACTTAACATTAATCCATTAATGATGGACCTCGCTCTTGACGGTACACGATTCACAATATTATCTGTTCAGAATACATTCTTGCAGATAGTAATTATAGTAACTGAATATGGCGCCTTGCTAGGTCGTAGCAAATGACGTAGCTGAAGGCTATGCTAAACTGTCGTCTCTGTAAACAAGAGCATATGTAAACAGTGAACCATCGCTAGCAAAGTCGGCTGCACAACTGAGGCGAGTGTAGGGAGTCTCTCTAGACTATACCTGCCGTGTGGCGGCGCTCGGTCTGCAATCACTGATAGTGGCGACACGCGGGTCCGACGTATACTAACGGACCGCGGTAGATTTAAAGGCTACCACCAAGCAAGTGTGGTGTCTGGCGGTGACACACAGTTATCTAGCTGTTATTTTTATTAAAACTTGTTTTCATGCCGGGTGGTTATGATTAAAGTGCAGCTACTCACCGAGGTCGACTGTGGGGTGTAATTATTGTATGGGGACGTAACTTGTCAGATATCCGAATGCGATAATGCGGAACCGGTTTATGCTGGAAAAAAATAGTTCCAATTTTTGCTCACCAGATGCAACTCTGGCGCTGTACACTGTTTGTACGACTACATTCCATTCACGTCTAATTTGACACGCCATAACGTGAGTGAACGGAATGGCTATCGAGAAGAGAGATCGTGCATTGTTAGTCAAACTATTTTATGTGAAAATCACGAATTACAGTGCTGAATTGACAGGCTATCACCACAGAAAAGGCTGAGGAGAGATCCGATGTCATTAAATAGTTTAAAGGGGATGATAATGAAATTCTAAAACACGTGTGAGCATGGTGTGGCAGCTGGTAGAGGAATGCCTCCTGTCCCTGCTAGCGACGAGGTTGCTGTTGCTTTATCTGGCCATGCACCACGTGTGACCCGAGTAGCGCTGGCACTCACACAGTGTCACGAGAATTGTCCATTCCAGTGTCAACAGTACGGAAAGTTTTGCCGTCTCCTATGTTACACTAATGCTTGTACAAGGTCCAGACGGTGCGGCAACTGGAACTTCGTGACCCTCAGCAACTTTCTGAATTTGCTCCTCGGTTTCCGACACTCATCGAAGTTGACGACACGCGGTGGGGCAACATTCCATAGAGCGACGAGGCTCATTTTACACTACACAGGTCTGCCGAATGTGTGGTACAGTTAAACCGCGTGTTGTGCACGCAGAGACATTGCACTCGCTGCATGTGACCGTGAGGTGTGGACTCACAAGCACCTTCGTTCTCGGCCGGTTCTTCTTTGAAGAGAAGAAGTGACACAAAAGAATAATTTAGGTACTCCTAAAGCAGTTCCAACCAAATTTGAGGTAACTTCCAAGAATGATTGCCTATCGAAGTCGCTGGGTCCAAACGATACACATCGAACGTGCGATCGTAAATCGATCATGCGACTCTGGTGGCGGGCGTTATGAGTATGTTTACGGTGATCACTACAGCAATAACAAAAGATGACCGTTACAAAAATACTTTCCCACTTACCTGACTCGTCGTTAGTGTTGTTATGTTAAAATCCATTACGGTGGTCTGGGTGGATAGTTTGGAAGAGTCGTTTGTTTTCCGCACTGTCCGCAATGAAATTGTAACGGTATTTCAGCATCTAAACTGTTCTTACGAAGTTTTACACACTTCGCACCATCACAATCTACACAGTGCTACCTTCCCTGATAATACTCCATATTTGCGACAAAAAGTCAAACAATTTTCTACGCGGGGTAAACATGGAATTAGATTTTTCCATGGGAGAGAATCCGCCGAAGAAACTTCAAGAACACCAGACATTCCACTCACTAACGACATAAATCGTCTGGGTTTCCTTAGCAACTCACAAATAATTAGCGGAGGTACGTAATTTAGAGCGACTACGGGAACAACGGGAAACAGGTAAAAATAACGATCACAAATAATTGATCACAACGCCCGGCACCGGAGTCGCATCATCAATTTACGATCCCACGTTCGATATGTCGTTTGGACCCAGCGACTTCGATAGGTAATCATTCTTGGAGATTACCAAATTTGATATGCACATGATTCGTCATACGTACGTGTGAATGTTTCTGCTTCGTATGTGTGTACTTTGTCAGAAAAAGAAGGCATTGCAACGCATACCAGGGCACACAGCTATTCTGCTTCTCACCCCTAACGTTATTCAAATAGCTGTCGTTTTGGAAACAAAAGAAGATCTGAGAAAATTGTTTGTTGCAATTCGCATCCGTTTCTCCGGCAACAGGCGGGAAAAAACGATTGCGATACAAGTATGTGGAGTAACAGCTCCGCTAATGACACTGTTTCACTATCACTTTAGATCAATTTAGGCAGTTTAAAGTAACGGTTAAAGGGAGGGACATAGAGTAAGTGCACGGAGTTGTATCAGCGGCAGCGCCGATGGTGACATGTGGTTATGGTATTGACGGCTTCTGCATAGCAACTGTGTGTGTTCAGGTTGGAGGTAGTTTTTCCTGAAAGGTGAGTGTTTTTCTTATTTACTTTCTTCATTAGCAGAATCTAAATGTTCCACGTTGATACACGCTTTGAATATACCGGGTGAGTCACCTAACGTTACCGCTGGATATATTTCGTAAACCACATCAAATACTGACGAACCGATTCCACAGACCGAACGCGAGGAGAGGGGCTAGTGCAATTGGTTAATACAAACCATAAAAAAATGCACGGAAGTATGTTTTTTAACACAAACCTACTTTTTTTTAATGGAACCACGTTTTGTTAGCACATCTGAACTTATAAACAAATACGTAATCAGTGCCGTTTGTTGCATTGTAAAATGTTAATTACATCCGGAGATATTGTAACCTAAAGTTGACGAGTCCTCCCTCGGGCATGGATGTGAGTGTTTGTCCTTACGATAATTTAAGTTAAGTAGCGTGTAAACTCAGGGACTGATGACCTTAGCAGTTAAGTCCCATAAGATTTCACACACATTTGAACATTTTTTTATATATGGCACGATCCATGTGTTGTCGATTTGAAAATCGTTATTTCTTATTCTGACTGTAGATGTCCGACCTATATAATGGTATTTCATTTATTTTCTGCTTGCAAATGTGTAGCTGCTTAGAAAGACAAAGAGGATATTCAACGAATGCCGGTAAAACTCATTCTTAATAAATACTGTAAATATCGAATGGCTTTAATTAAAGTTCTGCTACTGCGGAGGTCCAATGTGGGCTGTGTTTACCGCATGGTAGCGAAATTTGGACCAAAATGGTTCAAATGGCTCTGAGCACTATGGGACTTAACATCTGAGGTCATCAGTCCCATAGAACTTAGAACTACTTAAACCTAACTAACCTAAGGACATCACAGACATGCATGCCCGAGGCAGGATTCGAACCTGCCACCGTAGAAGTCGCCCGGTTCGGGACTGAAGCGCCTAGATCCGTTCGGCCACCGCGGCCGGCCGAAATTTGCTAGACATGCCAATGCTAATAAGTTAATGCTGAAACGACTTACAATGCAAATACATTAGTATCAGTTTTGGCCACAAGGTGCAGATTTGACACTGTACACTTTTACACTTTTTCTATGATGGTATGACATCCACGCTGTCATTTGACAAACCATAACGTGCGTGAACGTTATGGCTATCGAGAAGAGAGACAGCGCACTGTTAGTGAAACTACTTTACGTGAACAGCACTACTTATAGTGTTACATTGAGAGAGATAGCCAACTGATATAGCCAACTGAAAGGTTTGAGAAGAGGATCGACGCCACTAAATGGTTTAAAGAAGTGTAAGTTATTGACAAGGTTGCTGTTGCTGTAGCTGACCATCCAGCACGTGCCCCGGCTATTGCTAGTGTTCGTGCAGTGTCACGAAAATTGTCCATCCCATACTCAACAGTATGGAAGTTTTGCGCTCGATATTAGACTGGTACCCGCAAAAGGTCCAGACGGTGCAGCAACTGAATCCTAATTATCAGTAGCAACGTTCCGAATTTGCCCATCGGTTTCTGGCACGGATCGAAGTTGGTGACATGTGGCCGGGAAATATTTTATGGCGTGACGTGGCACGTTTTACAGTACAGGATGCAGTGATTACATAGAAGAGTCCAATAGGGGGCACCGTCAAAACGAGTGTTGTACACGAAGAGCCATTGCACTCGCCAAATGTGACTGTGTGGTGTGGATTCACAAGCACCTTTATTCTCGGTCCGTTTTTCTTTGAACAGAATACTCGCAAAGGGCTTGTCACGTGTAGGGTGACGTCTGCGCGTTATCGGGACCTCTATGTACAGCAAGTGATTCTTGCTTTCGGACAAAAAAAAAAAAAAAGGTTCAAATGGCTCTGAGCACTATGGGACCTAACTTCTGAGGTCATCAGTCCCCTAGAACTTAGAACTACCTAACTAACCTAAGTCATTACTGTGTCAAACTGTAGCGACTAGAACCGCTCGGCCGCTTTGGGACAGCGAAAATGTATGGAAACCACTGTTTCCATGCAAGACGGGTCAACAACGCATGCCGCTCGCCCAGTAACAGATACGCTCAGTGCAACTTCTACGAACGTTTTGTCTCCAGAGGCTTTCCAGTTGGATGGCCTGCAATATCAACTGATCTGAATCGATGTGACTTTTGGATCTGGAGGTATCTAAAATAACGCGTTTCCCGAGGACATGTTCGATCTCTGCCTGGTCTGAAGGCTAGTACACAGAGTCAAGTTCGTCAGATTCCACTGGAACTGTTTCGAGCAACTGTTGATCACGTTCTACGGATGCAGCATCTCGTCGACGCCATCGGTACTCATATTAAACAAATTGTGTAAGTGGCGGTCAATAATAATATCAACATTATGCCTTGCTCGCTTGTTTGACTTTTTCTGCATACGTCCCGTTCCTAATCCATTAAATATGGAAATATTTCTACACGTCTTTCTTGGACACACAGAGCCAGATTTGCATCTGGTGGCCACTACTGGAACCACTTTTTTCCAGTGTAAATCGGGTCCGCATTATCACATTAACGTATCTACCAAGTTTCGCTGCCATACAATAATTACAGCCCACACTGGATCCTTGTGAGTAGCTCCACTTTAGTTATAATCACCAAAGTATATGAACATCTGCATTACACACGCGGACTTTCAAAACGATTACGCACCCTCCGACTAAACGTTGGAATGTTAAAAGTTTTGGCTGGTTTCGTTGTCTAAGGGGCTGGCACACGTAGTTGCCGCATGACAGGCCAAATACTGCTGAGCCTACAGTATACAATATCCATACACACATGAATCGAATGGTCGGAGGTTTCTATCACTCGGCAATTGCGAATTATGGATGTAACGTATAAATTTATAAATGAAAGATTGCGATTGAATAAAATATGCAGGTACTATCTTAACGACTTTAAATGTTAAGTACGATAGTAGAAGTACTCTTGAGAATGCGGTATATTTCTTAAAAACACTTATTGGTGTCGATGGCCCAGCATTTAAATAAAATATAAGTTGAATAAAGGGAAACAATAGATTCCTACAGCACGTAATTAGTTATGAACAACAACACAGCTCGCGAGATATTCACTTCTAAACGCACACTACGTCTTCACTGTAGAAGCCTCGGAAATCTCACAAGTTCACAAGTCCGCACTCAAAAGTATTTCTGTCTCTAGCGACCGCGTGCAAATCGCTCCACACTCCAAGTCTCTCTCGCGACCGTGCGTCCAGCACTTCAAATGGTTCAAATGGATCTGAGCACTATGGGACTGAACTTCTGAGGTCATTAGTCCCCTAGAACTTACAAGTACTTAAACCTAACTAACCTAAGGACATCACACAACACCCAGTCATCACGAGGCAGGATTCGAACCTGCGACCGTAGCGGTCTTGCGGTTCCAGACTGCAGCGCCTTTAACCGCACGGCCACTTCGGCCGGCGCAATGAAATTGTAACGGTATTTCAGCATCGAAACTGTTCTTACGGAGTTTTACACACTTCACACCACCACAATCTACGCAGTACCATCTTCCCTGATCTGGTAATACTCCATATTTGCGACAAAAAGTCAAACAATTATCTACGCGGGGTGAACATGGAATTAGATTTTTCCATGGGAGAGAATCCGCCGAAGAAACATCAAGAACACCAGACATCCCACTCACTAACGACATAAATCGTCTGGGTTTCCTTAACGACTCACAAATAATTAGCGGAGGTACGTAATTTACAGCAACTACGGGAGCAACTGGAAACAGGATGAAATAACGATCACAAATAATTGATCACAACGCCCGGCACCGGAATCGCATGATCAATTTACGATCCCACGTTCGATATGTCGTTTGGACCCAGCGACTTCGATAGGCAATCATTCTTGTAAATTACCAAATTTGATATGCACATGATTCGTCATACGTACGTGTGAATGTTTCTGCTTCGTATGTGTGTACTTTGTCAGAAAAAGAAGGCATTGCAACGCATACCAGGGCACACAGCTATTCTGCTTCTCACCCCTAACGTTATTCAATTAGCTGTCGTTTTGGAAACAAAAGAATTTCCGAGAAAATTGTTTGTTGCAATTCGCATCCGTTTCTCCGGCAACAGGCGGGCAAAAACGATTGCGATAAAAGTATGTGAAGTAACAGCTCCGCTAATGACACTGTTTCACTATCACTTTAGATCAATTTAAACAGTTTAAAGTAACGGTTAAAGGGAGGGACATAGAGTAAGTGCACGGAGTTGTATCAGCGGCAGCGCCGATGGTGACATGTGGCTATGGTGTTGACGGCTTCTGCATAGCAGCTGTGTGTGCTCAGGTTGGAGGTAGTTTTTCCTGAAAGGTGAGTGTTTTTCTTATTTACTTTCTTCATTAACAGAATCTAAATGTTCCACGTTGATACACGCTTTGAATATACAGAGTGAGTCACCTAACGTTACCGCTGGATATATTTCGTAAACCACATCAAATACTGACGAACCGATTCCACAGACCGAACGCGAGGAGAGGGGCTAGTGCAATTGGTTAATACAAACCATAAAAAAATGCACGGAAGTATGTTTTTTAACACAAACCTACTTTTTTTTAATGGAACCACGTTAGTTTTGTTAGCACATCTGAACTTATAAACAAATACGTAATCAGTGCCGTTTGTTGCATTGTAAAATGTTAATTACATCCGGAGATGTTGTAACCTAAAGTTGACGAGTCCTCCCTCGGGCATGGATGTGTGTGTTTGTCCTTACGATAATTCAAGTAGCGTGTAAACTCAGGGACTGATGACCTTAGCAGTTAAGTCCCATTTTTTTATATATGGCACGATCCATGTGTTGTCGATTTGAAAATCGTTATTTCTTATTCTGACTGTAGATGTCCGACCTATATAATGGTCTTTCATTTATTTTCTGCTTGCAAATGTGTAGCTGCTTAGAAAGACAAAGAGGATATTCAACGAATGCCGGTAAAACTCATTCTTAATAAATACTGTAAATATCGAATGGTTATAATTAAAGTTCTGCTACTGCGGAGGTCCAATGTGGGCTGTGTTTACCGCATGGTAGCGAAATTTGGACCAAAATGGTTCAAATGGCTCTGAGCACTATGGGACTTAACATCTGAGGTCATCAGTCCCATAGAACTTAGAACTACTTAAACCTAACTAACCTAAGGACATCACAGACATGCATGCCCGAGGCAGGATTCGAACCTGCCACCGTAGAAGTCGCCCGGTTCGGGACTGAAGCGCCTAGATCCGTTCGGCCACCGCGGCCGGCCGAAATTTGCTAGACATGCCAATGCTAATAAGTTAATGCTGAAACGACTTACAATGCAAATACATTAGTATCAGTTTTGGCCACAAGGTGCAGATTTGACACTGTACACTTTTACACTTTTTCTATGATGGTATGACATCCACGCTGTCATTTGACAAACCATAACGTGCGTGAACGTTATGGCTATCGAGAAGAGAGACAGCGCACTGTTAGTGAAACTACTTTACGTGAACAGCACTACTTATAGTGTTACATTGAGAGAGATAGCCAACTGATATAGCCAACTGAAAGGTTTGAGAAGAGGATCGACGCCACTAAATGGTTTAAAGAAGTGTAAGTTATTGACAAGGTTGCTGTTGCTGTAGCTGACCATCCAGCACGTGCCCCGGCTATTGCTAGTGTTCGTGCAGTGTCACGAAAATTGTCCATCCCATACTCAATAGTATGGAAGTTTTGCGCTCGATATTAGACTGGTACCCGCAAAAGATCCAGACGGTGCAGCAACTGAATCCTAATTATCAGTAGCAACGTTCCGAATTTGCCCTTCGGTTTCTGGCACGGATCGAAGTTGGTGACATGTGGCCGGGAAATATTTTATGGCATGACGTGGCACGTTTTACAGTACAGGATGCAGTGATTACATAGAAGAGTCCAATAGGGGGCACTGTCAAAACGAGTGTTGTACACGAAGAGCCATTGCACTCGCCAAATGAAGACTGTGTGGTGTGGATTCACAAGCACCTTCATTCTCGGTCCGTTTTTCTTTGAACAGAATACTCGCAAAGGGCTTGTCAAGCCAAGGAATAGAAAAGCAACTGGAATCACTCAACAGAGGAAAGTCCACTGGACCTGACGGGATACCAATTCGATTCTACACAGAGTACGCGAAAGAACTTGCCTCCCTTCTAACAGCCGTGTACCGCAAGTCTCTAGAAGAACGGAAAGTTCCAAATGATTGGAAAAGAGCACAGGTAGTCCTAGTCTTCAAGAAGGGTCGTCGAGCAGATGCGCAAAACTATAGACCTATATCTCTGACGTCGATCTGTTGTAGAATTTTAGAACATGTTTTTTGCTCGAGTATCATGTCGTTTTTGGAAACCCAGAATCTACTATGTAGGAATCCACATGGATTCAGGAAACAGCGGTCGTGTGAGACCCAACTCGCTTTATTTGTTCATGAGACCCAGAAAATATTAGATACAGGCTCCCAGGTAGATGCTATTTTTCTTGACTTCCGGAAGGCGTTCGATACAGTTCCGCACTGTCGCCTGATAAACAAAGTAAGAGCCTACGGAATATCAGAACAGGTGTGTGGCTGGATTGAAGAGTTTTTAGCAAACAGAACACAGCATGTTGTTATCAATGGAGAGACGTCTACAGACGTTAAAGTAACCTCTGGCGTGCCACAGGGGAGTGTTATGGGACCATTGCTTTTCACAATATATATAAATGACCTAGTAGATAGTGTCGGAAGTTCCATGCGGTTTTTCGCGGATGATGCTGTAGTATACAGAGAAGTTGCAGCATTAGAAAATTGTAGAGAAATGCAGAAAGATCTGCAGCGGATAGGCACTTGGTGCAGGGAGTGGCAACTGACCCTTAACATAGACAAATGTAATGTATTGCGAATACATAGAAAGAAGGATCCTTTATTGTATGATTATATGATAGCGGAACAAACGCTGGTAGCAGTTACTTCTGTAAAATATCTGGGAGTATGCGTGCGGAACGATTTGAAGTGGAATGATCATATAAAATTAATTTTTGGTAAGGCGGGTACCAGGTTGAGATTCATTGGGAGAGTCCTTAGAAAATGTAGTCCATCAACAAAGGAGGTGGCTTACAAAACACTCGTTCGACCTATACTTGAGTATTGCTCATCAGTGTGGGATCCGTACCAGATCGGGTTGACGGAGGAGATAGAGAAGATCCAAAGAAGAGCGGCGCGTTTCGTCACAGGGTTACTTGGTAACCGTGATAGCGTTACGGAGATGTTTAACAAACTCCAGTGGCAGACTCTGTAAGAGAGGCGCTCTGCATCGCGGTGTAGCTTGCTCGCCAGGTTTCGAGAGGGTGCGTTTCTGGATGAGGTATCGAATATATTGCTTCCCCCTACTTATACCTCCCGAGGAGATCACGAACGTAAAATTAGAGAGATTAGAGCGCGCACGGAGGTTTTCAGACAGTCGTTCTTCCCGCGAACCATACGCGACTGGAACAGGAAAGGGAGGTAATGACAGTGGCACGTAAAGTGCCCTCCGCCACACACCGTTGGGTGGCTTGCGGAGTATAAATGTAGATGTAGATGTCTCGTGTAGGGTGACGTCTGCGCGTTATCGAGACCTCTATGTACAGCAAGTGATTCTTGCTTTGGGACAAAAAAAAAAAAAAGGTTCAAATGGCTCTGAGCACTATGAGACTTAACTTCTGAGGTCATCAGTCCCCTAGAACGTAGAACTACTTAAACCTAACTAACCTAAGGCTTGCTGTGTCAAACTGTAGCGCCTAGAACGGCTCGGTCGCTTTGGGACAGCGAAAATGTATGGGAACCACTGTTTTCACGCAAGACGGGGCAACAACGCATGGCGCTCGCCCAGTAACAGATACGCTCAGTGCAACTTCTACGAACGTTTTGTCTCCAGAGGCTTTCCAGTTGGATGGCCTGCAATATCAACTGATCTGAATCGATGTGACTTTTGGATCTGGAGGTATCTAAAATAACGCGTTTCCCGAGGACATGTTCGATCTCTGCCTGGTCTGAAGGCTAGTACACAGAATCAAGTTCGTCAGATTCCACTGGAACTGTTTCGAGCAACTGTCGATCACGCTCTACGGATGCAGCATCTCGTCGACGCCATCGGTACTCATATTAAACAAATTGTGTAAGTGGCGGTCAATAATAATATCAACATTATGCCTTTCTCGCTTGTTTGATTTTTTCTGCATACGTCCCGTTCCTAATCCATTAAATATGGAAATATTTCTACACGTCTTCCTTGGACACACAGAGCCAGATTTGCATCTGGAGGCCACTACTGGAACCACTCTATTTCAGTGTAAATCGGGTCCGCATTATCACATTAACGTATCTACCAAGTTTCGCTGCCATACAATAATTACAGCCCACACTGGATCCTTGTGAGTAGCTCCACTTTAGTTATAGCCACCAAAGTATATGAACATATGCATTACACACGCGGACTTTCAAAACGATTACGCAGCCTCCGACTAAACGTTGCAATGTTAAAAGTTTTGGCTGGTTTCGTTGTCTAGGGGCTGGCACACGTAGTTGCCGCATGACAGGCCAAGTACTGCTGAGCCTACAGTATACAATATGCATACACACATGAATCGAATGGTCGTAGGTTTCACTCGGCAATTGCGAATTATGGATGTAACATATAAATTTATAAATGAAAGATTGCGATTGAATAAAATATGCAGGTACTATCTTAACGACTTTAAATGTTAAGTACGATAGTAGAAGTACTCTTGAGAATGCGGTATATTTCTTTAAAACACTTATTGGTGTCGATGGCCCAGCATTTAAATAAAATATTAGTTGAATAAAGGGAAACAATAGATTCCAACATCACGTAATTAGTTATGAACAACAACACAGCTCGCGAGATATTCACTTCTAATCGCACACTACGTCTTCACTGTAGAAGCCTCGGAAATCTCACAAGTTCACAAGTCCGCACTCCAAAGTATTTCTATCTCTAGCGACCGCGCGCAAATCGCTCCACACTCCAAGTCTCTCTCGCGACCGTGCGCCCAGCACTTTCCGTGTCCTGTGCGACTCCTCCAGAACTGCCACGTGTCCTTCCCGGAGACGGTACACCTCCCCACTTCCATACAGTCTCTGCACGTGTCCTTTTTGCAACGATCGCTGTGATTGGCTAGAGCGCTCCCGCCTTGTCTTCAACCCAATGCACGCTCACAAACATAATGAAACACTTTCTCAATACTGGCTTTACATTTAAATAGCTTGAAATTAAATAAATATTCCTATGGCTGGGCCATAAACACGCTCTAACACACATTATTAGATACATGAACAAATTAAACAAACATATATCAAAGGAATAGAACAAAAGGTAGGCCAGTAGCCTAATGTCTCTGTGCTCTCTAAAACTCAGTAAATGTTTAAATAATTTCTTCATGAATAGTATATATCGGATATAAACAAAGATATAGACGAATAAATATATTTATAAGCATGCTGCTACCGTTTTTTCGTGTAACTGTGGAGTACTTAAGGCCTGACGCCATCGATAGTAATCGGCCACTTTGACCTCCAATTACTCATGTACTATTCAAGTTACATGCTTGTAATTAGTACCAATTTATGTTTACACTAACAGCTTTCCAAAGACACATAGATCGAAGAAATCGGATGAACCGTTTAGATTTTGTAAATTCGTTGCTGCGTGTTATTTGTATAATTTACAGTCGATACTAAACTTAAAACTAATAAAGATCTTGAAAATCTGATCACACCATCAGAATCGTCGTGCAAATAATAGTAATGTACATGTTTCTTTTTGAGGTATCATGATTCACCTGGCTACTACTAATTTCTGTACGAGCTGTGAAATGTCTGGCATTAAGGTTTCACAAAGTCCGCCATCTTTGGCACTCCCGGCGTGTCTCCTTCATCAAATCAGCGGCACGATGGAATTCCCAGCCACGCCACTTGACCGGTCGTTGCGTGGCATCACGCGGTTGTTAAGCTAACGTCCGGGACCACGTTTCTGCTGCCGGGCCGCGGCTTTGGCGAGCGCCCTGCGCGGCCGCCCCACTTCCGAACGTAGTAGTATTTCCAGGCCGCCACAACTCGCCCGCTACCTCACATACAGAATACAAGTGATCTGTGGAAACCCCGATTCTGTCTTACAGTTTCACTCAATAAACGCCAGTTACATCTTCAACAGCACAAATGTTTCTAAAATAATTAATTGTTGTTGTTGTGGTCTTCAGTCCTGAGACTGGTTTGATGCAGCTCTCAAAGCTACTCTATCCTATGCAAGCTTCTTCTTCTCCCAGTACTTACTGCAACCTACATCCTTCTGAATCTGCTTAGTGTATTGGTTCAAATGGCTCTGAGCACTATGCGACTTAACATCGGAGGTCATCAGTCCCCTAGAACTTAGAACTACTTAAACCTAACTAACCTAAGGACATCACACAACACCTAGTCATCACGAGGGAGAGAAAATCCCTTACCCCGCCGGGAATCGAACCCGGGAACCCGGGTGCGGGAAGCGAGAACGCTAGCGCACGACCACGACTGCGGACCTTAGTGTATTCATCTCTTGGTCTCCCTCTACGATTTTTACCCTCCACGCTGCCCTCCAATGCTAAATTTGTGATCCCTTGATGCCTCAGAACATGTCCTACCAACCGGTCCCTTCTTCTTGTCAAGTTGTGCCACAAACTGATCTTCTCCCCAATTCTATTCAATACCTCCTCATTAGTTATGTGATCTACCCATCTAATCTTCATCATTCTTCTGTAGCACCACATTTCGAAAGCTTCTATTCTCTTCTTGTCCAAACTATTTATCGTCCATGTTTCACTTTCATACATGGCTACACTCCATACAAATACTTTCAGGAACGACTTCCTGCCACTTAAATCTATACTCGATGTTAACAAATTTCTCTTCTTCAGAAACGCTTTCCTTTGAACTTGATATACACTTTCACTGTAGACTTCTTTAACCACAGACTAGACACAGTGGAACCCAGAAAATGTTCTATTTACTAACTGGGATTTAGGCGAACGCTAATAACACGACACAGTATTAATACACACATAATCATAAACACAAAAAAATACCATTACAAACCTGTGATGTAAATAAGGAATGTGTAGACCTTTGAACGACTGTGGCCTATCCTTGGCTTTCGTAACCGCTGTTCTGTGACACAAATTTTAAGTATTGTGCAATGGTTTTAATAATAATTGAAATTATTCATTTCAGTTAAGCCGTTTTAAACACGAATTCTTTTTTTGTACTATAACTTGGACACTTTGATGACTCCGTCGAGCATTTTACACATAAGACTAACAAACCAATTAAGAAAATTATTACTCCACGAAAGTTAATAAATGTTTTAATCAATATTGATTCCGCAGTTTATTGCAATCTAAATCAATCAGAATATTTCAGCAACGGAAACTCTGACTGAAGATGGCCGGCCGAGGTGGCAGAGCGGTTCTAAGCGCTACAGTCTGGAACCACGCGACCGCTACGGTAGCAGGTTCGAATCATGCCTCGGGCATGGGTGTGTGTGATGTCCTTAGGTTAGTTAGGTTTAAGTAGTTCTAAGTTCTAGGGGACTGATGACCTCAGTAGTTAAGTCCCATAGTGCTCAGAGCCATTTGAACCATTTTTTGACTGAAGATGCTGGTGGTGGTGGTGGTGGTGGTGGTGGTGGTTGAGTGGCGCTCTTCTGTGGCACCAGAACAAACCCGTATTACGCAATCATAGCTCTTGATGTAATATGCTCTGTAAAATATCTTCTTGGCTTCGGAATTTCCCGTTTCTGAGCAAATCAATAACTGCTACATATTATCACAAAACAATGGCTCTGAGCATTATGGGACTTAACTTCTGACGTCATCAGTCCCCTAGAACTTAGAACTACTTAAACCTAACTAACCTAAGGACATCACACACACCCATGCCCGAGGCAGGATTCGTACTTGCGACCGTAGCGATCGCGTGGTTCCAGACTGTAGCGCCGAGAAACGATCGGCCACCCCGGCCGGCCCATATTATCACAAATAGTAATCCACATCCGAGGCATAATTATTCCACTCTTGCTGAAATGGTAGTTAGTTGCATTTTGGCTACCGATTGTATCTGCAACAAAGACTTCTCGCGCTATTTCGCGCCAAACCACCTTTTATACTCCCGCCTAAGCCTTTTCATTTTAGAGGTAGTTCCCTCCAGCTTTTAAATGTCATACAATTCTGCTGTCCCGAAGCATGAAACATTTAAGCACATAATACTTTAATACATTCACATCATGAAAGTACATAATTTTTAAAAAGAACATTTTCAGTTTAATTCTGGTTATATGAAGTTACAGAAGAAGAAAAAATCATTTGTAATTTATTAATTAATGTTTCCATCAGAGTTGCAGTAGCACCTTGGGAAAGAGCGAGCTAATATAACTTTTTGGTCTATTGGAATTCAGCCTGAATTTTAATTTCTTGAGTTTGGTGAGAAAGGCTACCAACAAAAGCATGGCTTGGCAATGCGCAATTGCCTCTCTGGGCTATTAGCGGATATATTTATCAATAACATAGAGACGGCAGTGATTCAGAGTTACCCACTTTTGACACAGAAGACTTACGTAAAAAGAATGCACAGATTACAATTATATTGTAATAAAGGGAAGGAAGGAGGACCTGGCTGCGTTGAAAATGGCTTTTAACCAGCAGTATCATATAACTGAAATTTTCCGTTTATCATTAACCAAGTTACTGAAATGCAATAATAATGAAATGACTCAAATTACCCACCACAATATAAAGAGACATATTTCTTTGCTATGGTAGCTATCCTACATAAGCTGCCATTAGATGAGCGGGAAATAGAACGGGAGTTGTGTATCCTCAGTCAAGCAGCAGCAGCCAATGGTTTTAAGAGATCCTTTGTTACACAAATTACCAAAAAATATGAAAGCGAAAAAAACCTGCGTGAGGAAAGAAAAAGATAGTTTATTACATTGAAATATTTCGACCATATTACCAAAAAGCTAGCGCACCCTTTTCCTAAACAGTAAAAATAGCATTTCAAACTGTAGGTCAATGAAGTTTTAAAATAAGACATGAAACTGGAAAAAAGAAAAAAAGTATTATGCATCTGGTGGGTATAGATTACAATGTGGAACATGTGATCATTGTTATATACATTAAACTGGTTGGAATTTTGCAACTAGATATGAGTAACAGTGCTCTTGGACGTCATTTGTGAAGCAAAGGACATACAGTGTGAGCCGTGTTGACGGTACTATGAAAAGTTTACACGTCGCACCTAAAGGAAGGAAGTTAAACATACGTGAAGAATGGAAAATAAATAAACGGAGCATGACAAATTAATGAACGAACAGTCCGAATTTAAATACTTTCTTTTTTTTTTGCCTTTCAAGTATTATTCATGATTCAGTAAAACAGTCAGCTTACGACATATCAGTAATTTATGTACCAGTGTGACAACATTTGAGCTGTAACGCTATGATCTGTGAGAGAGCGTAAGGACACACAATAAACAACTGTAGTCACCTATCATATTATTGTATCCAAATAATTAGAGACCCCCATCGAATATCGAATGTACCAATGCAACCATAATACAGTCAAGTAATATTTGTTATATCGATCTGAAGTAGAAACAAATGTATTATGTGCAGTGAAACTTTACAAATGCAGGTACATCACAAAATATTTAGTGCACTGCTGGAATCTCTCTCTCTTTCCAAGCAGTAATCCCGACTTACAGTGTCTGCTGGTTAATCGGATGTGGCATGTTAATGTTAAGGGGTGGCCGGATACCCCTCCTACCTCCCGAGGAGGAATTAGTGTACCCCAACTAGCTGCGGCTAGTGTAATCCATGGAATAGTATGAATGTGTTCAGATGTCTGTGAACCGTGTAACTGAGGCGGAACGTGGGGACCAGCCCAGTATTCACGTAGCGAGATGTGGAAAACCGCTTAAAAACCACATCCAGGCTGGCCGGTACACCGGCCCTTGCCGTTAATCTTCCAGGCGGATTCGATCCGGAAACGGTGCGCATACCCGAGTCCAGGAAACAGCACATTAGCGCTCTCGGCTACCCTGGCGGGTCAGTGCACTGCAGTAATCTGTCCAAGCAAAATGTTTGAAAAATATTGTATTTCATGTTTTGTTAATAGCGTTGTATGTTCTAATATAGGTAATGGTTTGAGAATGAACAGTGATCCTGATACCAATTACGTTGAAAAATTTCGTAGAGGAAGTTGTTTCCACATGTTTAAAGTCAAAGAACATTACAATAAAGATATTACACTATCCATAGGAAAACAGAGGTTGCATAAAACTGCTATAATCTATAGTAGATACAAGTGTTACATGCTCACACCCAATCGAAATTTTGGCCACCTAGTTACCAGCGACGAGTGATGGTGTAATATTATGGATCCAAGACAGAGGAGCACAGCAAACGGTGGAAACACCTGGATACACCACCGCCGAGAAAAGGAAAATACCCAACAATCGTCGGGCAAGGAGATAATGAGTATTTTTCAGAACTGCCTTGGTGTGATGTTGAAATATTATGTTCGTGAGAAACAAACCGTTACAGGAGCGTAATGACGAATTCTCCTGAAGAGATTACGGTACGCTGTCAAGATGAAGCGTAGGCGCAAGCGGTCCAAGGGGTTTCTTTACTACACGGTAACGGTCCGCCTCATTCTGCACAGGACGCAGCCACGCATGGGCTATCAAATGTTGCCTTTCCCCCCACCGTATTTTCATTATACGGCATCTAATGTTTTCTTCCTCTTTACTCGACTGAAGAAACTAATAAGAAACAGGCGTTTCCGGGATTACGGCAAGGGAACTGCCGAGGTAGAAGGTTTCGTACTTCTAAAATACCTACTTGTACAACCAAAGACACAAAGTTATCCATCGCAGTGGAAAAATGTGTCGCATTGAATACTCAATACGTGGAGAAAGACTGATACTGTCACCGGACAGTGGTGGCTGCTGTGTAAGTGCACAAGAACACGCGAACGCCCTAACTTTTGACACCTTTCGGAAGTATTGGTTATTTTTCTTCTAAAAAAATGTTCAAATTGAATTCCTAAGGGGCCAAACTGCTAAGATTGTTTCTAGACTTACACACTACTTAAACTAACTTTTGCTAAGAACAACACACACACCCATACCTGCAGGAGGACTCGAAACTCCGGCGAGAGGGGTCGAGCAATCCGTGACATGGCGCCTCAGAGCACGCGGCCACTCCGCGCGGCTATTTTCCTTCAAATGCTGTTAAACGTAACGTAGACGCGGTAATCATAAACACACGATACTAAATCATGCTACGTCGCTACTCCTCTAGGCTCCGTGAAATTTGGCATCAGGGTCGCGAGAACACCGGTTGTGCACGTTTTAAGCAGCTTTTGTGCATGCGCAACTGGCGTATCGAAATTTCCTTACGGGTCAAATACACTCCTGGAAATTGAAATAAGAACACCGTGAATTCATTGTCCCAGGAAGGGGAAACTTTATTGACACATTCCTGGGGTCAGATACATCACATGATCACACTGACAGAACCACAGGCACATAGACACAGGCAACAGAGCATGCACAATGTCGGCACTAGTACAGTGTATATCCACCTTTCGCAGCAATGCAGGCTGCTATTCTCCCATGGAGACGATCTTAGAGATGCTGGATGTAGTCCTGTGGAACGGCTTGCCATGCCATTTCCACCTGGCGCCTCAGTTGGACCAGCGTTCGTGCTGGACGTGCAGACCGCGTGAGACGACGCTTCATCCAGTCCCAAACATGCTCAATGGGGGACAGATCCGGAGATCTTGCTGGCCAGGGTAGTTGACTTACACCTTCTAGAGCACGTTGGGTGGCACGGGATACATGCGGACGTGCATTGTCCTGTTGGAACAGCAAGTTCCCTTGCCGGTCTAGGAATGGTAGAACGATGGGTTCGATGACGGTTTGGATGTACCGTGCACTATTCAGTGTCCCCTCGACGACCACCAGTGGTGTACGGCCAGTGTAGGAGATCGCTCCCCACACCATGATGCCGGGTGTTGGCCCTGTGTGCCTCGGTCGTATGCAGTCCTGATTGTGGCGCTCACCTGCACGGCGCCAAACACGCATACGACCATCATTGGCACCAAGGCAGAAGCGACTCTCATCGCTGAAGACGACACGTCTACATTCGTCCCTCCATTCACGCCTGTCGCGACACCACTGGAGGCGGGCTGCACGATGTTGGGGCGTGAGCGGAAGACGGCCTAACGGTGTGCGGGACCGTAGCCCAGCTTCATGGAGACGGTTGCGAATGGTCCTCGCCGATACCCCAGGTGTCCCTAATTTGCTGGGAAGTGGCGGTGCGGTCCCCTACGGCACTGCGTAGGATCCTACGGTCTTGGCGTGCATCCGTGCGTCGCTGCGGTCCGGTCCCAGGTCGACGGGCACGTGCACCTTCTGCCGACCACTGGCGACAACATCGATGTACTGTGGAGACCTCACGCCCCACGTGTTGAGCAATTCGGCGGTACGTCCACCCGGCCTCCCGCATGCCCACTATACGCCCTCGCTCAAAGTCCGTCAACTGCACATACGGTTCACGTCCACGCTGTCGCGGCATGCTACCAGTGTTAAAGACTGCGATGGAGCTCCTTATGCCACGGCAAACTGGCTGACACTGACGGCGGCGGTGCACAAATGCTGCGCAGCTAGCGCCATTCGACGGCCAACACCGCGGTTCCTGGTGTGTCCGCTGTGCCGTGCGTGTGATCATTGCTTGTACAGCCCTCTCGCAGTGTCCGGAGCAAGTATGGTGGGTCTGACACACCGGTGTCAATGTGTTCTTTTTTCCATTTCCAGGAGTGTACGTACGGATTTGATAAACAACGTGCACGTTTCACGGCGTGCACAGCTAGCACTTACCACTCAACAGTTTTTCGTCGATGCCACCAGGTGGTAGCACAATGCAGCAGACTTTTATCCCCGTTCACTTGTCAGAAATCTCGCTAGGCGGCAGAACAGTCCTCTGACATGCCAATTCACTCACTATATCGCAAAATTAGATTGGACGTCAAAATGTGTTATAGTTATACTGATAGAAAAACCTATTTTGTGAGATAATGAATGAGACATGGTATATTAGGATTTGGATTTAATGATACAGTAATCCATTTGAGGTGCTGAGAACCATAAAATACATCATCGTCGACTGTGTGACTGTAGCATTTATTCATGCTTCTGATATATGTTGACCTTATGGTGGGTCAGTTTTATCTGTGCTGCAGTGTCACACTGTATGTATGAATATACACTGAAAGCCGTTTCACTGGCTTCTCTGGCATTCACTTAAACGTGGGATCGAAAACGGTGTGCTTTTGGCCCTTATGGTTCTCAGCACCTCATTTCTATTCTACTAAAGTGATCATGTTGATAGACCCTACTACTTGAATTTAATCGTTTGCACAAACGACAATTTGTGTTTGGTGTTGGTTGTTTACCGTACAGGAATCTGCTTTCGTGAGTAGCGTCAATATGAACTCCGTTTAATCTGTTTTAAGTGCTAACAGGAAAGAAAATTACCAGGAAACGTCAGCGCATAGCAGCTAGGGCCTGCCACGCCAGATCCATTGACTGAAAAAAATGACGAAATCAAATAAGCGTGACTATAAACGAACAATGATCTGTATAATAACTGAAAGCTGTTGTGTGGGTGCAACGTAATAATGTCTGATTTTCAGCCCGCAAGTTAATTCGTTATCTAATACATGTGTTAGGGGCCTAGTACACCTGCCTCAAAAAATAAAAAAGCAAGAAAACTCCCACTTACACAAAACTGAGAAACAGAGTAACGAAACCTTAAACGTTATTTCGTTCTTGCTCTATAATGTAGTTGACAGTAGAATAAAATTCCCAAAAAAACATTTCTTTTTTCAGACAAGTTATGCATATTATTACTATGATTATTATTATTATTATTATTGTTATTATTATTATTGGCAGTGGATGAAGTTGTATAAATATAGAAATTTGTGGTAAGTTCCTATGGGACCAAACTGCTGATATCATCGGTCCCTAGGATTATACACTACTTAAACTAACTTATGCTAAGGACAAGACACATATCCATGCCCAAGGAAGGGCTCGAACCTCCGACGGAGGGAGCCGCGCGAACCGTGGTGGCAAGGCGCCCTAGACCGAATGGCTGTATAAACATGTTGATAAGTATAACTGCTGTACAGCAGATGTTATTAATTTTGTAGGTGTAACCTTAAAATACCCTACACGTGCCTCCTGGGTGGTGCTAATTGAGCAACAGTGATTACAGGCAGCCAGACTATCCATAGGATCTCCTGGCAATGACGTATCAACTAAATAGCAGAAATAGTTCTTTTCAGAGCTCATTAACGAGAAACATTGGACCAACTATCAGACTCCTTCAACTGAATATCGAAAGCATTAGCAGGGCAAAGTGTGACTACCTGTCAAAATTTTTGCTGGACAACAATATCGATGTCGTCGCCATTCAAGAAACTCGTGTTTCCAGCGAAGAAATATTCCGAAGCCGAGGTCGAATTCCTGGATATTCTGCACTTGGTGTAACTTACCACGAGGTGTATGGAATTGTTACGTATGTCCGTAACAACATAAACGAAGCTTCACTGATTTCTGTAAGTGTGGAGGCAGATATACATACAGTTGTCATATAATTGCACGGCATTACTATTACAAATGTTTACAAACCACCCAAAACAACATGGCCCGATTTTGTCCTACACACAGCAGAACATCCTGCAATTTACATAGGAGACTTCAATAGTCACCATGAACTTTGGAAGTACTCTCAAAATGATGAAAATGGGAGCATGCTTGCAGAATGGATCGAAGAGAATAATCTTCATCTAGTGTTTGATGCCAAAGATCAAGGCACTTTCAGGTCAGCTGCTTGGGACAAGGATTCAAATCCAGACTTATGCTTTGTTAGCTGCAACGAAACTGGCTTTCCCATCAACACCACAAGGAAAGTGATAGATGCCTTTCCTCACAGCCAACACAGACCTGTAATAACACAAATTGGCTCCACTGTTCCTGTCATACGATCAACTCCGCATGCTCGATGGAATTTCCAGAAAGCCGACTGGATGAAGTTTTCAACGGAACTGGATAAGACCATTCGATGGATACTTCCATCACATAATAACTATCAACGCTTGATTGGTGCAGTAACAGCAACAGCTAAAAAGTGTATGCCAAGAGGATACCGAAAAGAATATGTTCCAGGATGGAATGAGGAAAGTGAAACACTGTACCAATACTTCCAGCAAAGTGGTGACCCAGAGATAGCTACGGAACTATTGTCCAGCTTGGACATGTCTCGGAGGCAGAAATGGGCAGAAACAGTTAAAACTATGGACTTTACCCACTCGAGCAGGAAAGCATGGAGTCTTCTGAGAAAACTGGGAGGAAGTGCTCCAGCATGCAGAAAAAATTCCGAAGTAACACCAGACCAAATTGCTTCCCACATCATTACTACCTCAAGAGTACCTCCTGACAAGAAACATACAAGACATATCAGACGACAGCTTCGTGACCTGAAAAAGAAGGCATCTCCCTCATCTGAGTATACCCATCCCTTCACAGTTTCAGACATTGACTCTGGACTGAAGGACCTCAAACCTCTTAAGGCACCTGGATTCGATGGTATCCATCCAGAATTCCTGATCCATATGGGAGGAAAAGCTAAGAAATGGCTGGCAGAATTCTTCACTGACATCCTGCTGACTGGTCAACTTCCATCTGAGTTTAAAAAGGTGAAGATAATATCTGTTCTGAAAGCTGGCAAACCCAGCAACAAGGTAGAAAACTATCGCCCCATTTCCCTACTCAGCTGCTGCTACAAGCTTTTTGAAAGGCTAATACAGGGCGTTTCAAAAAGAAAGAGCAGATTTCAAACATTTATTTCTCAAAAACTACAAATGATAGAAACACAATTCCAACGGTCCTTCACTCAATATGAGTACCAAATGTTACACAACAAATATCAAAACTGTACCTCAATATGAGCACCATTTGTTACACGACAAATATCAAACCGGTATCTCATTTCTTGCCACACACGACGCAACTGGTCTTTAGTTACCGAATTCACGGCCGCAACAATTCGATGTCGTACCTCTTGAAGAGTAGCGGGCATAGGTGGGACATAAACACAGTCCTTTATGTACCCCCACAAATAAAAATCGCAGGGAGTAAGGTCTGGTGACCTGGGAGGCCACAGACGATGACATTGATCTTGTGCTCCTGCTCTTCCAATCCACCGTCCTGGAATGGTGTTATTTAGGTACCGTCGTACAGGTTCAGAGAAGTGTGGTGGGGCGCCATCTTGCATGAAGATGAAGTGATTTGAATCTTCCTGAAGTTGAGGAAATAGCCAGTTTTCTAACATGTCCAGGTAAATGGTTCCTGTGATAGTTTTCTCCATGAAAAAGAAAGGTCCATAAACTTTGTTTACCGAAATTGCACAAAAGACGTTAACCTTTGGTGAGTCTCTTTCATGTTGAATAACGTCCCTCGGAGTTTCACTCGCCCAAATTCGTACGTTATGCCGATTAACTTTACCAGAAATGTGAAACGTTGATTCATCTGAAAAAATTAATCGTTCGGCAAAATTGTCCTCTTCCATGTCCTGTAGAATTGCAGTTGAAAATTCGAACCTTTTGTTGTGGTCGTCAGGACGCAATGCTTGCAATAACTGCAGTTTGTACGGCTTCATGTGCAGACGCTTACTCAGAACGCGCCATACCGTTGTTTTAGACATGTTTAGTTCGTGACTTGCCCGTGTCGTGGATTTTCTAGGGCTCCTTTCGTAAGCTGCACGGACACGCTCGACATTTTCATCCGATGTGCGTGGACGACCCGTGCTTTTTCGCTTGCAGATGCAACCATCTTCTACGAATCTGTGATGCCACTCATAAATTTGCTTATGACGAGGCGGCTGTTTGTTGAATTGACGGCGGAATGCACGTTGCACACCAACAATGGACTCTAACTTTGCAAATTGCAGCACACAAAATGATCGTTCCTGTGGTGTCGTCGCCATTTTCCTACAAACAAACGCCAGCGCCACTGCGGATTTGCATGGAACTTCTGCGCGGACCATTGAAAAACTTTGAACCTTTCTCTGACAAGAAACGTTTGAATTGTGTTTCTATCATTTGTAGTTTTTGAGAAATAAATGTTTGAAATCTGCTCTTTCTTTTTGAAACGCCCTGTATATAACAGAATAAGTAGCGCTATCTTAGAGAACGTTCCAGTTGATCAGGCAGGCTTCAGACCAGGGCGCAGCTGCTGCGACCAAGTATTGTCTTTCACATCCTTCATAGAGTCAGGATACCAAATGAGGCAGAAAACATCTGTGGCATTTGTTGATCTAACTGCCGCCTTCGACACTGTGTGGAGGGAAGGCCTTATCTACAAATTTCTCCCCATCATACCCTGCAGAACAATGGCTCGACTGATTAACAGCATGCTAAGTGATCGGAAGTTCCAGGTAATCACTGGAAGCAACATAAGTAAGGAGAGGAAGCTGAACAACGGATTGCCTCAAGGATCAGTTCTCTCACCCTTACTGTTCAACCTATATCTATCTGATCTACCTGACACTTCGTCCAGAAAATACTGCTATGCCGATGACCTGGCTCTAGCAGTCAAACACCAGGAAATGAAGACAACAGAAGAAATTTTAGCCAATGACCTGTCTGCATTAGACAATTACTTCAAAATTTGGAGACTCCAACCCAGTGTGAGTAAAACAGAAGTGTGTTGCTTCCATCTAAATAACCAGTTGGCGAACGTAAAACTGGAAGTAAGTTTCAGAGGCAGAATTCTTCGTCACAATTGGAACCCAAAATATCTTGGTGTCATACTGGATCGTACATTGTGCTTCAAACAACACCTTCTTAACTTAGCTCAAAAGCTGAGGACTCGAAACAACATCCTCCATAAGCTATGCGGAACTACCTGGGGATCTTCAGCAACCACCCTGCGAACTTCAGCTCTGGGCTTGGTATACTCAAGTGCTGAGTATTGTGCACCTGTCTGGATGAATAGTCATCATACAAGGCTTGTTGATACCCAGCTGAATACGACAATGCGCATAATATCTGGCACAATCAGATCTACTCCAGTTTATTGGCTTCCACTGTTAACCGGTATAATGCCTCCTGATCTACGCAGATGTACTGCCCTTATGAGAGAATTCCACAAGATCTCCAGGAATTCTAACCTACCCGTGCGTAGCGACCTGCCACTTTTAAATCGCAAGAGACTGAAATCACGTCATCCAACTCTGTGCGATGCTGCTAACATGGTTGCTAAGAATTTCAAACCTCTTGAAAGATGGAAAGGTCGGAGGGAAGCAGTGACAGATGTGCAGCTGCGTAACATCTTCTCAGGTGCTAAACTTCCAAGTGGATTCGACTTACCACGCAAGACCTGGTCTACTCTCAATAGAATCCGTACCAGCCATGCGCGATGCAGGGATGCTCTCTTTAAGTGGAAGAAGCTGCCTGATCCAGCTTGTGACTGCGGGGCTCCATACCAGACTGTACACCACATTGTCAGTGAATGCAGGATTCGAGCGTATCACGGCGCCAAAGAGGACTTCCTGCTAGCAACTCCAGATGCAGTGCGCTGGATTGAAGGACTGGATATTCAGTTGTAAAGACAAACTTAAGTTTCTTGTGTGTCAATATGTACATATGTATATGTAATTTCATGATATGTCTGTATTAGCCATACGCTAAATAATAATAAATATTAATTTTGTAAGGTGGCTGTAGTTTTGCACCTTACAAGCACTTATCTACATACTTTGCCATGATTTAAAACCGGAATTGGGTATCATTTGATAGCTTTTACATCGTATATATGAATATTTAAAGAAGACTGACAATGTCACGTACACCTTGTTTATAGATGTTAACGCTTATTGCATGAAAGGTGATGGATTGTCTTTATTATCAGAACTGCGTAATGAATGATTGCGGATACTAGTAGAGGTTGGAATTGTAGGTAGGCTGTTTAGGTTTTTATATTGGTAACGCCACATACCGCTCTGTATGAAAATCACTGGCTGTGCTGTGTGCAGTCTGTGGCTGGGTGGCATTGTTGTAATATTCGCTATTGTGGCGTTGGGCAGTTGGCTGTTAACAGCGCATAGCTTGCGCAGTTGAAGGTGAGCCGCCAGCAGTGGTGGATGTGGGGAAGTGAGATGGCGGATTTTTGAGATCGGATGATCTGGACGTGTGTCCATCAGAAACAGTACATTTGTAAGAATGGATGTCATGAACTGCTATATACACTGCTGGCCACCGTAAATGCAACACCCTGAAGGAAGCATCCGAATCAAGTGAAATTTACACCATGGGTTTGCAGCGATGAGATATGCAACTGATTAGAATTTCAGCGCAGACGCACATCACGCGCGCCTGTGGCGCCACCTCATAGCGCCATTTAAGGCTTGACGATTTCGACGAGTGTACGTTCGGCACGCGTGTTTACCTTGTGGTTGTTTCACAAGACGATCAGTTATGCCTCGTAGACAACAGCGAACATCGTTTGATCAAGTATCCGAGTTCGACAGAGGAAGGATAGTGGCTTACCGAGACTGTGGATTATCATACAGAGAAATCGCTAGTCGTGTTGAACGAAACCAAACAACTGTAATGCGGATATGTGACCGTTGGATGCAGGAGGGTACGACGGACCGACGTGGTCGATCGCATTCACCTCGGTGCACCACTGCACGTGCTGATAGGCAAATTGTGCGCATGGCAGTGACGGATCGCTCAGTGACATCCCGAACCATAGCACAGCACATTGCGTCTGTAACGCATCATCCAGTGTCTGCGCGTACCATTCGACGCCGTTTACAGCAGAGTGGTCTGTCCGCAAGACGTCCATTGCTTCGTCTACCACTGACGCAGAACCACAGACGTCTCCGTCGCCAATGGTGTGATGACAGACGGATGTGGACGGCAGAATTGAATGACGTTGTCTTTACTGACGAGGCACGCTTCTGTCTGCAGCACCACGATGGTCGGATTCGAGTGTGGAGACACCGTGGAGAGAGGATGCTGGACAACTGCATTATGCATCGCCACACTGGTCTTGCACCGGGTATTATGGTACGGGGCGGTATTGGATATTACACTCGCACGCCTCTAGTACGCATTGCCGTTACTTTAAATAGCCGGCGCTACATATCCGAGGTGCTGGAGCCAGTTGTCCTTCCTTACCTTCAGGGCTCGGCCACAGCCATATTTCAACAGTATAATGCACGACCACACGTGGCGCGGATTGTCCACAGGTTCTTCGTCAATAACCAGATTGAAGTGCTTCCCTGGCCGGCTCGCTCTCCGGATCTTTCGCCGATAGAAAACATGTGGTCCATGGTTGCTCAACGAGTGAGCCAGATTACATCCCCAGCTGCCACACCAGATGATCTTTGGCAACGTGTGGAAGCTGCTTGGGCTGCTGTACCCCAGGAACACATCCAACGTCTCTTTGACTCAATGCCGAGACGTGTGGCAGCGGTGATCTCCAACAATGGCGGCTACTTTGGCTTCTGATTCTGGCAGGAACCACATGTCACAGACGTCTGTAAACGTAATCATTTGATACTTGGTCAACATGTTATCTACAAAATAAATTTTGTTGTGCTACCTCTTGTCTTTCTTGGTGTTGCATTTACGGTGGCCAGCAGTGTATATTATGACTATTAAGGTAAAGACATTGTTTGTTCTCTATCAAAATCTTTGATTTGCTAACTATGCCTATCAGTAGTTAGTGCCTTCAGTAGTTTGAATCTTTTATTTAGCTGGCAGTAGTGGCGCTCGCTGTATTGCAGTAGTTCGAGTAACGAAGATTTTTGTGAGGTAAGTGATTTGTGAAAGGTATAGGTTAATGTTAGTCAGGGCCATTCTTTTGTAGGGATTTTTGAAAGTCAGATTGCGTTGCGCTAAAAATATTGTGTGTCAGTTTAGTGTTGATCAGAATAAGTAAAGAGAGTAATGTCTAAGTACGTTCAGTTTTGCTCAGCTGTTTGAAAATCAAATAATGTAAGAGGTTCATCAGCACAGTAATTCGTTAATTTTTCTAAGGGGACGTTTCAGAATGCCTGTGGAAATGAAACGGCAGGCGTAACTCAAGCTCTGGGTGGAAAAGCTCGCACAGGTGTGTTGGTCCTGCTTAACACAGAAAGTAGCCAAGACGAACGGTCTGGGCACCTGAGCGCTGAAGCACAATACAGCGGCGGCTGACCGGTAATGTAGCGGGGCTGGAAGGATAACCGGATAATACTTCGGAAACTCGAAAAGTCTTCGACGCAGCAGAGAGGAACGAGGAAGCATTACGTCGGAAGTCACACAGGCTCGGTTATTTCCAAGGATTTTTACTCTGTGTAGCGTACCATTGTATGAATTCCTAATTACTGGGTATAGGTATTTCTTCAGAAACTTTCCGCGCTGTACGACAAAAGTCTAAAATACGGTTGGTCGCCGTTCGGAATAATCTGTAGACAGAGAGAATATTTCGTGGTTTCGAGAATATGACTCGCCTTCTGCAGTTACGAGGGAGGGGAGCTGAGCTTTGCTGGGAATCCAGTGGTGGGCAGGAAGTAGTCTTCCGCTTTGATCGCCCGTGTTTGACAGTAGCTCATTATCAGCTTTTGTTGATACAGACGGACTTGCTGTCTTTGCTCTCAAGAGATTTTATAGTTAGAACGGTTAGGCACTGTGCTGTTGCGAACTTATACGATTCTGGACTTCGCCTCCGGGTAGGAAGTGGTCGTTGACTACGCATCATTCAGTGATTGAGAGCACTTCTGCCTATACTCACGTTGAGACGTTATCTGAACTCCGTCCTTGAGGCTGGGAGTTCGCGTTTCTCATCTGTAGAACACAGATAGGAGAAGACAGTATTAGATTATACTAGTCAGAGGACCGTCTTATGCCATCCTAGTGTTTGGATGAGGTTTTTTTTTTTTATATTTTGTGGCTGGAGTTCTTCGTAGTCGCAGACGTGTACGAGAACCATCACTCCGACGCACTGGACGCAGTACATATGTGATATTGCTAATTGCTTCGGCTTATTAGGGCTATATAGCTAAACAGCTGTGATCACATAAATTTTATTTCCGTTGAGGTTGCACACCACTGTAGATCATCTTTGAAAGTAGTAGGTAGGTGATGACAGTCATCCCGCGTTATTTAAATTAGATCGCGTAGCCATAAAAAGAGGCAGATTTGGGCGATTTACAATTATATTATTTAGGAAATCCATTTGTATCTCTTTATGTCCATTGGACATTGGTATATAAACATTTGTAATATATGAAGGGGTCTTAATCTACAATAAATGTACAAGAAGAAACAGCATTTATCATTTGTAGCTTCTCGTTCCCTTGATCATTCATTTATGTTTATGTTGTAATTTATATGTTAAAGAGCAAGAAGAAGGAGATAATATCACCATTAAGAGATTCTAAGATCTACTTCAGGAGGGAGTCAGACATGGACAAATCTTTATTTTCACGTTCAGTATTTTCTGTTGTGCACATTCATTTTACACCCGCATCTTGGATATGGCTTACCCTTCCACGATCCTACTTACAAGGGGAGGCCGCCAATTGTGAAATTCAGATTCGATTCATACTGCGCATAATAAAAGCTCATGGCCAGAGGTGTAATGTGGCAAAGCACCAAGATGCACTTCTCAGCTGTTGTCGAGAAAATCTAGTTAAAGAAACCGTTGCCATGAAATACTCTCTACGATCAATAATTTTCTATAGCGTCGTGGCGCAGCGGTACGTGTTCGGGTTCGTAATCCAAAGGTCGCCGGATCGAATATTGCACCATGCAATTTTTTTTAATTAGTTTATTGTAATTCAAATATATATATATATATATATATATATATATATATATATATATATATATAATATATATATTTTCGACGATGTTATAAGTTGCGCTAGGGACCGCATCTACCTTCTTTCGAAGTTAGCAGGCAACTACGCTGTTATGCAGCGGCTCGTTTCGGCCCATTCAACGTCTGTCCTTCAAGTGTAACGAGCGAGTAACGGAGTTTATATTTCATACCTGCCACAGAAAATTTGTGTTCGTGGGGTTTCTATTCTAATTCGAACGTTTGACTTACGCTATACGTATTCGTTTCGGAATATCGTTTCTACGTCTTCCGTTAACTATACGTGGTTAACATTATGAAGACAATTAATAACATTTGTGAAATACAACTTTGTTTGCGGAAAACATAATGATGTTCGAAGTCGCCAGTTTTTCCACGACAAACGACTTTCAACAACTTATTATATGCATAATTATTGCAACTGAATGCCGGGAATTTTATATATATATATATATATATATATATATATGTGTGTGTGTGTGTGTGTGTGTGTGTGTGTGCACATTTGAATTACAAAAAATATATATAAAAAAAAATTGCATGGCGCGAAATTCGATCCGGCGACCTTTGGATTACGAACCCGAGCGCTTACCGCTGCGCCACGGCGCTATAGGAAGTCGTTAATCGTAGAGAGTATTTCACAGCAACGGTTTCTTTTAACTGTCGATTTTCTCGACAGCGGCTGAGAAGTGCATCTCGGTGCTTTGCCACATTACACCTCTGGCCATGAGCTTCTATTATGCGCAGTATGAATTGAATCTGATTTTCACAATTGGCGGCCTCCTCTTGTTAGAGTCTTCTGATAATAGTTATAAAGTGGTTTGAAACCTCGGAAATTTTCAAAAAATTGTTTTCCCATTTATGTTTAGGTGTTATTGATAGTGATCACCAGCTTACATACTTTCGTATTTATCCGAATGTAAAAATTTGTAAACATCCAGAATGTATATTCACGAGCCGCCACTGTTTAAAGGTCACAGCTTAATTTTTTTTTTTCAGGATATAATTAAAACTTTTTGACTACCCTCGAACACTCACGAACAACTGGATTAGAGACAAATGATGTACTGGAGACAGGAGTGTCCTAACAGCAAGTCGATTAGAGTTATGAGGCGAATAACGTGACTGGGTTCTGGCCACACCCTGTACTGACCATCGGCGTGTCAGTCGAACACGAGATCGGCAAGACGCGAGATATCAGCACTGTTGTACGCGGGCAGATCGTCGGTGGCCGCCGCATGAGACTCTCCGATGTCGTCCGGGCACTGGGCTTTTTGTAGAGGCTGGTTCAAATGGCTCTGAGCACTATGGGACTTAACATCGGAGGTCATCAGTCCCCTAGAACTTAGAACTACTTAAACCTAACTAACCTAAGGACATCACACACATCCATGCCCGAGGCAGGATTCGAACCTGCGATCGTAGTAGCAGCGCGGTTCCGGACTGAAGCGCCTAGAACCGCTCGGCCATAGCGGCCGGCTTTGTGGAAGAGAAAGAAAAAGAAGCCGCTGTAGTCATTCTCCAGCATAACGCTGGGCAGAAAAAACCGGGGGCAACCGTGCCATCCAGAACCACCTCCTCGGTATGAGGTAAAAATCTAACTGCCCCCAGCACGCGACCCTCTGCTCACCGAACATCACAAGGCACAGTGATTACTTTTTCTATTTTCTTGGAAAAATAGCGTGGACTAGCGAAGGAATCAAATTAGAATTATATATTAATACCTTCAGCTGCTGACGGGTGTTGATATATATCAACAGGGAGGGGTGAAAATGTGTGCCCCGACCAGGACTCGAACCCGGGATCTCCTGCTTACAGGGCAGACGCTCTATCCATCTGATCCACCGACGGCACAGAGGACAGTGCGACTGCAGGGACTATCTCGAGCACGCCTCTCGCGAGACCCACATTCTCACCTTGTTTGTCCACACACTACATTCGTAGTGTGCCTACCCAACACACTCATTACTCGTGGAAGCCATTCTTACCAAGTCCCGTAAGTCTGCCACGAGTAAGAGTGTGTTGGGTAGGGACACTACGAATGTAGTATGTGGACATATAAGGTGAGAGTGTGGGTCTCGCGGGAGGCGTGAGCGAGATAGTCCATGCAGTCGCTCTATACTCTCTGCCCTCCGTGGGTCAGATGGATAGAGCATCTGCCATGTAAGCAGGAGATCCCGGGTTCAAGTCCCGGTCGGGGCACACATTTTCAATTGCCCGGTTGATATATATCAACGCCCGTCAGCAACTGAAGGTATTAATATATAATTCCAATTTCGTTCTAGACGGCTGCAGCTCATCAAGGTCCGAAAGAACAGACACCATATCCTTATAAGTATATAGCAAAGGAATCAGTCGTGAATTCTAAAGTGCAGCCAGCAGTCTACCTAGCACAATGGCTGTGCACATGGTGTTAGGTACTCGTAAATGTGCGCACTTCTGGTCCCGCCGCAGATATTTCGTGAGAACGTCGAGATAAAATCGTAACATTTCCTGCTGTTACGTAATTTAACCAACAATCTCTTTAATACAATGGTTACACAAAGTAATATAATGGTTACACAACAGATAAATCATAAGTTTACCTCACATGTCGCATCGGTTGATATTGAGGTCATCATTCCCCTAGACTTATAACGACTTAAACCTAACTAACCTAAGGACATCACACACATCCATGCCCGAGGCAGGATTCGAACCTGCGACCGTAGCAGCAGCGCGGTTCCAGTGCCTAGAACCGCTCGGCCACAGCGGCTGGCAGCATCGGTTGACATCAGGATCGTGGTGCGTACTCGTGTGGCGCTCTCACGATTCCATCTGCGCCTGTATTGTCGCTGTTTTCTGTACTGCCTTCCAGTGACGCCTGCACATGTTTCCTAGATGTTTGGGCTGTCGCTGGCTGCTGCGTGGATGCTTTGCGCCGTTTCCCCATTCCTTTTCCGACGCTGCCGTTAACTCTCGCATTCGCTCGGCACTGCACTTTTTACACTGTTTGCATTTCTTTCGTCGCGAACTTTACTTGAGTTGCCTTTTCTGTAATTCCGAGCATGTTTACAACTCATATCGGACGATATCTTTCAGTATTTAGTTATTTTTGATCTAATACCAAATTTGACTTATAAAGCAACGGGTATTTTTATTATCTAACTTTGGGCCCTAGTAGCGACCCGCAAGTTCCTCAAAATGACACTCGAATCGATATGTACCTAAACAGTTTTTCACGCTACACCATTTCACACAATCTTACACAAAACTTATTCGTAACAGTCACGTACAGGCACCTACAGTGGTGCGATGACGTTACGAGCAAAGCAAATACTGCGGGAGAACCACGTAGAGACATGACCTAATCGTTATGCGCTCAAGCACTGATTACGCATTGTTAGTCTCGTAGTTACTAGCGATTCAAATCTGACGGTATTCTGTCGTAGTTCGACCAACTACCGCTGCAACTAGCTTACAAACGTTGCCTCGTTAAAACTTTTACAATGCCAGGAAAAAATGTGTAACACCTCAAGGACAAGTCAGTTGACAGGCAGTTCATCACTGTAGGAGTATATGATATCAAATTCATACCAGATGAAACAGACACGTCACAGTAAAGCGTGCCCTAATAGTCGCATCATTGCACAGTGCTCCCCTCCCCCTCCCCCTCCCTCCCCACTCTGGAGACAACACCGCGTATTTTCTCTCAGGCAAACTATTATAAAAGTGACGAATGGCATCCTGCGATAGACTGCCCCAAGCATCTTGCGTCTTTTCTTGACATTCAGCAATGATACTTGCTGGCTCTCGAAAACGATTAAGTTCCCACTCCATCATGTCCCATACGTGTTCAGTTGGCGATAAATCTGCTGATCTTGCTGGTAAAAACAATTGATATACATCAAAAAGAGCACGTTGCGTTGCATCAGTCCTATGTAGACGTCCATTGTCCTGCTGAAAAATCACACCACCTTCTCGTCGAAGAAATGGCAGTAGCACGGGGGGTAAGAGCATGTGAAGTGTACCGGGCACAGGTTGCTTTACCCTGCAGAAGCACCAAATGTGATCGCGAGTTGAAACTCGTGGCCCCCACATCATGAATCTTCGGATAAGACATGCGTGTCGTGGGCGAATACACTCTGGAAAAGGTAGCTCTCCAGGTCTACGCCATATACGTGTATGTCAATCACTCGTTTACAGACAGAACTTTCGTCACGAAGACCACCATTCCACTCTCCACCCAAGACTTTCGCGGCACCAGAGTAGCCGTGCTTGAAGGTATCGTGGTGCCAGTGGTGTCCTGGCCAAAAACACTGCTGATCTTAAATCTTGCTGCAAGCAGACGGTTCCCAATGGTCCTTTACGACGAAGAAGGTGCGTGTAACATGTCTCTGGATGATGTTCGGTAGACCGCTGCTGCTCGCACATTAGACCGGTTCTGACGCGTATCTGTACTACGCTGACGTTCAAAACCTAGTCGACAGGCGAGGGAATGTTTCACAGACTACTTTTGAAAACAGTGACACCCCGCCGACATATAGTGCCATACATTTTCAGCAATTCATCGACACGTCCATACAGACACACAATTCGACCCTGGCAAAAAGGGCTGAATCTGTTAAACAGGAATACGTACTCGTCGATGCTGCATGGTCGTACCCTGGGATGAATGTTGCAAACACCGTTCACCGCCAAGCTCAGCACATTTGCTGCCTGCAGAGTGAACACAGTCAGACAGACCTCCTGAGTGCCATCTCATCGCCCATGACAATGACAAATGAGTCACTAACACTGCAAACCTTCAGTATTCACATATTATACCCCCAGTGACAACGAACGCAGTCCTTGAGTATGCTGTATTTTTTTCTGGCAGTCCATTTTAGAGATTACGCGTAATGCAAAAGGTACTTGACTTTACTTTCAGCACTACAGAGGAATTTTTCGTTAAGAAACTGAGGCCAGATGCATAGTAAAAGCTGCTTCTGCAAGACTCACCACTGACTGAAGAAGATTCTGGATTCATTGAGAACCGACGACTAGTAGATTTAGAAGGGTATTAATGCCTGGTGGACTAATTCGTTGCATATTCAGTTGGCGACGTCTCGGGTGACTGGAGACGGTGAAGCTATTATCGTGCCGGCTACAGTCTGATCGGTATTAAAGCACTCTCCACATAGATGCAGTTGTTACTTTTTTCCCAACATAATAGCAGCGCTACAGGTTCAAGACAATCTGCAGCATGTTAGTGTACGTTTCTTATTTTATGATACAGTGTAGGCGTAATAATCGTCGAAGTTGGCGTATGGGAAGCGTATTATGTAAGTCAGCGTGTGACCTGTAGACCATGTTGCCGCATTGTGCTTAGTGTCTAGATATCGGAGTTTCTCGGGATAAATAAATTCCTTCGACATAATTGGACTTCTACGGTCTACAAATACCAGTATGTGACGAAAATCTGCAGATATTGTGGCGGCGTATCCAGACGCAAACCTGCTAAATGAGGACATGAACCTCTCCGCAAATGTCGCATGCTGATGTTGGGCAAAGGATTTTGTTCGGTTTCTGGTTTCCACTGGACTTTTAGAGAGCATGGACAGGGCTGATGAATTGCGGTATACGTCGCTACACGCT
Organism: Schistocerca americana; assembly: GCF_021461395.2. Lineage (NCBI taxonomy): Eukaryota > Metazoa > Arthropoda > Insecta > Orthoptera > Acrididae > Schistocerca > Schistocerca americana. The sequence continues at coordinate 483,140,564 of NC_060126.1, read as the reverse complement.
GCTGACATTCGAGGGATAGCATTTGGCAACGGGGCACATTTGGCAACAAGACACCTCTCAGGCAAGTGATGAAGGTATTTTCGTGTGGGGGATGCTTATATATGTGACAAAATGGCGCTCATGACACAAATGTCAAAGTCTACGACCAGCAGGTGACTTACACCATTGCCGTTAAGGACTTGGCTGTTGTAAGCCCAAACCAAAATTTCATCTGTATCTTTAGGCGGAAAATGCACTTTCCTCCCAATTGTTCCAGAATTGTTATAATCGTTCGAGATAGGCGCCACGGATATTACAATCAGGAGTAAGCATGATCATCAAAAGTTGAATAACCATATAAAATCAAGTGTTGAAAAAGCAGATGCCAGCATCACATTCAGTGGAAGAATCTTAATGTAGTGTAGTCCATCCAAGACAGAAGTGCCTCACAAATACAAGTTCGACCGTTTCTTGAGTATCGCACAATCTAATTGGAATATTACAACGTATTATTAGAGGAGGAGATAAGGAAGATACAAATGAGAGCAATGCTTCGCCATGGGATCGTTTAGTAAGCACGAGAGCGATACGGAGATGCTAATCAAATTCCAGTAGCAGAAGCTGCAAGAGAGGCTTCGATAGTTGGTGCCAACATTCACGTTCCGAGACTTCAGGTTCGGAGAGGTGTCGTGGAACATATTATTTCCTCCAACATACATCTCGTGAAATGACCATAACTGCGTAATTAGAGAAATTCGAGCTCATACGGAGGATTGGCTACGGTCATTCTTTGCAAGCACCATTCGAGAATTTATTGAAGGCAGTTGAGCGGTCTTGGGTCAGCATGGTTCCGTTTCCATGTCTTTAGTTTGGGATTTGGAGACCCATATCTCAGTCCTGCCTTCACACATGACTCGTAGCCTTTCACCATAACGAGAAAAGAAACGGGAAAACGAAGTCAGGCTGATACAAAGGTCATTGGAAGAAAGCACGTGTACTGGTAAATCGGAGAGGCAGGATCATAAATAAAGGCATGTGAAATAAATCAGGTATAAAGTACGCAATGATCTAAGGTTTAGATTGGATGCTCCTACAAGAAAAACGGAAAAAGCTAAACAGAAAAGATAGGGAGACAAACTGAGAATTACTGATAAACTTCGCGCCCAACAAAGACAAAAAACAGAGTACGGAGGAAGAAATTGGGACGGGCGTTCGGTCAGAGACACTAAGGCTAACGACAGCATTGTTTCGAAGTCTGGTGGTCAGCATCTTAACCCTTTCACTCTCCCTTCCATTTTCCGTCAGATAACAGCGACGAAAACGTATTACAGTACCAGTATTCGAACCAACTACTATTAAATCCTTTATTTACGTTGACAATGAGGAATGAGAATCGTTCGAAATCATATCGCTGACTGCGAATAACTTGGTGACATATGAAAATCTGTGCTGGACTGATACTCGAATACGGATTTCAAGCTTATGGCGAACGGTCACCTTAACCGTTTCGGCTATCCGAGCACAAGTATTCTCCTTGAAACCCTGTGGTAAGCCGGCCGGAGTGGCGAGCGGTTCTAGGCGCTACAGTCTGGAATCGCGCGACTGCTACGGTCTCAGGTTCGAATCCTGCCTCGGGGATGGATGTGTGTGATGTCCTTAGGTTAGTTAGGTTTAAGTAGTTCTAAGTTCTAGGGGACTGATGACCTCAGTTGCACACTTATTTATAATAGGAGTGTAATTCCTGGTGGTTTTGAAAGGCGTTTGTAAGTTTGTGGGCAGTGATACAATCGGAAGACCTCCATAGTATCTATGCTTGGTGCAGAAATTGAGAGCTGACCCTCAGCATAAAGAAATGTGTACTACTTAAAGAGACTGAGCGATAGGGTCGTAGACGGTATTACATACGGAAGGCTGGGTCGGTCCTGGAAGTGTGCTCAGATAGCCAAACCCGTTAAGATGACCGCTCGTGACAGTCGGGAAAAGGTTTGAGTCCCAGTCCAGCACAAATATTCATATTTAACCAAATTTCTTCAAACGTTAAAAACAAGCCCATTTATTTTGTTTCCATTAAAGTACAAAAAAAAAATCTGCAGGTACTGCCTATAGTCCGTAATGCTCCGTGCCAATTGCACACCGCTCATTACACACTACTAGGACTATACTGTGCAGCAACACATGTTTCGCTTTAATCCGTGGCTTTCTACGTAGCATATGTCGGACCTTGTCTATACCAACAATTCAAAAGTTATTTAATTAGGCTTATTTCGTCCAGCTTATGATAGCAATGTAGTGTAACGAATACACACTTCTTGTATTTCTCACTAATTCGTATGTTTTTTCAACTGTTATTTAATGGTTATGATGATGATGATGTTTGGTTTGTGGGGCGCTCAACTGCGCGCTTATCAGCACCCGTACAAATTCCAACATTTTCTCAGTCCAAACTCGCCACTTTCATGAATGAGGATGAAATGATGAGGACAACACAAACACCCAGTCATCTCGAGGCAGGTGAAAATCCTGACCCCGTCAGGAATCGAACCTGGGACCCCGTGCTCTTGAAGTGAGAACGCGACCGCGAGACCACGAGCTGCGGACCATTATTTAATTAAGATCCGCTTGTTTGGAGAGGAATTGAAGTAGAATTCATGAAAACTTTTTTTGTAAACAAAAGAACTTCCAATGATTATTGTTTATTGATAACAATATATTTATACAACCAGAAAACATAATACTTTAATCATTATTGGTCAATAGTTCAATAGAAGTTCAATAACTGGGTCTAAATTTCTAGAGAGCATGATACTATGGAACCTTATACACCAAGTTCTTTCGTAAAATAAAAATTGCTCAGCAACACCAACACCGCCACTATAATCAGCAAAACGTAGATTACTTTCTGTCTTAGAAGGATTTGGAAACATAACCTGGGGAACTTTCATTCAAACTAACTAGGTAATTGTTGCCTGACAGTGACTGCAAGAAGGTAAAATATTAGCATTTATTTATTCTAGGGATGATACCAGAGCAACTGGAGATGCAAAGTTTTGCTGCGTTTCCGGACGACGGGCACGTTACCAGACTTCATAGCCAAAGGTGTTACAAGTGTGTCTGGTGTAGTAGTTATCCAGCATAATAATTGCGACTGTATGAACGCATTATATTGTGTGTAGCGACAAGTCGTTGTCAACTTTTCTGAGAAACATTTGCGGATGACACATCAACTGCCATCCCGTCTTTCGTTTGTAAGCAAGACACCGGTCACGCAGCACGCGCAGGGTAAGCTGCGGCAAATGCGTTACTCACGATCTCGCGGGAGGCTCTCCTAGTGGCAGCAGCAGTAGTGCAGAAGCGGCAGGTGCGCGCGCCGAAGTCACGATGCCGACTGACTGGAAGGTGGCGACGCCGACGCCGTCTGCGTGGAAGGCCTGCCGGCTGGGGGTGGGGTGCCGCGGGGTGCGTGGAGGGGGCGTGGCCACGCTCTGCCCGCGCGGCGCGGCGCGGCGGCTGCGTTGTTCCAAGCTGCTGCCAGCGGCCACCGAGGCGAACTGGTCGGCGATCGTCCATTCCAATGCAAGAATAACAGCCCCAGTGCCTCCGAAAAGAATAGGCTGATGTAAAAAGAGCTATCCTGGACAACCACAATTACACAATTACAAGGACTTTTTTGTATGATTCGTCTCAGTTGTGCGACTGGATTCGTAATTTCCTGTCAGGAAGGTCGCAGTTCGTAGTAATAGACGGCAAATCATCGAGTAAAACTGAAGTGATATCAGGTGTTCCCCATGGAAGCGTCCTGGGACCTCTGCTGTTCCTGATGACCTGGGTGACAATCTGAGAAGTTCTCTTAGGTTGTTCGCAGATGATGCTGTAATTTACCGTCTATTAAGGTCATCCGAAGACCAGTATCAGTTGCAAAGCGATTTAGCAAAGATTGCTGTATGGTGTGGCAGGTGGCAGTTGACGCTAAATAACGAAAAGTGTGAGGTGATCCACATGAGCTCCAAAAGAAACACATTGGAATTCGATTACTCGATAAATAGTACAATTCTCAAAGCTGTCAGTTCAACTAAGTACCTGGGTGTTAAAATTACGAACAACTTCAGTTGGAAAGACCACATAGATAATATTGTGGGGAAGGCGAGCCAAAGGTTGCGTTTCATTGGCAGGACACTTAGAAGATGCAACAAGTCCACTAAAGAGACAGTTTACACTACACTCGTTCGTCCTCTGTTAGAATATTGCTGCGCGGTGTAGGATCCTTACCAGGTGGGATTGACGGAGGACATCGAAAGGGTGCAAAAAAGGACAGCTCGTTTTGTATTATCACGTAGTAGGGGAGAGAGTGTGGCAGATATGATACGCTAATTGGGATGGAAGTCATTACAGCAAAGACATTTTTCATCGCGGCGAGATCTATCTACGAAATTTCAGTCACCAACTTTCTCTTCCGAATGCGAAAATATTTTGTTGAGCCCAACCTACATAGGTAGGAATGATCATCAAAATAAAATAAGAGAAATCAGAGCTCGAACAGAAAGGTTTAGGTGTTCGTTTTTCCCGCGCGCTGTTAGGGAGTGGAATGGTAGAGAGATAGTATGATTGTGGTTCGACGAATCCTCTGCCAAGCACTTAAATGTGAATTGCAGAGTAGTCATGTAGATGTAGATGTAGATGTACACTCAGCCGACATGCCTGCCGCATTCTCCGCAAGTACATGTGACGGTACGTCACATAAATGGACATTTGGAGAAACGAAAAGGAAGTTTTTTTATGAGACGTGTGAATTATAAATTATTTCAAGATTGTGTCCGTGTGCGCGATGTGTAACAAATAGTAAAGAACGTGAGTTATTATTAGCAAAACACAAATATCGATGTAATTAATAAAACACAGTTTTTTTGGTATAGCCTCTGTGTAACATAGGCCAATACTTTGGCTGAACTACCTCTCCTGTTTTGTTTCGTCTAGGGGTAGGCCGCCATTGTAGTGCTGTCTGATAATTAACGTGAGTTTTATCTGTATTTTTGAAAAAATTAATAGAAATTGTTATTAGAAAGTGTGTATTATTGACTTATATGTTGGCCGAGCGGTTCTAGGCGCTACAGTCTGGAACCGCGCGACCGCTACAGTCGCAGGTTCGAATCCTGCCTCGGGCATGGATGTGTGTGATGTCCTTAGGTTAGTTAGGTTTAAGTAGTTCTACGTTCTAGGGGCCTGATGACCTCAGAAGTTAAGTCCCATAGTGCTCAGAGCCATTTGAACCATTTTTGAACTTAGTTGTCAACTCTCATGATCGCAACCATTAATTGTAGTAATCAAAGTTTTTATAGGACTTCGTAGTGCAGGGAGCTCATGTCCCCTAGCAGGATTTGATCAGCCATTACGCTGACGAATCATGTTATTAAATGTAAATGTGAGAGACTTCTCAATTTTGATCTTTCATTAATTTCGAAGTCAAAATTAATTTCAGTTACCTAAATTCACAGCACTGAATGAGTTCAGTATGTTTCATTTTGGCCGGCTAACGGCAGACGAGATTCTCTCCAGTTTTTCTTGCAAATAATGAACAAGAAATATTGAAAATCATTACATTCCGCAATATCTCAGTTAATCTTTATGTAATTTGGTACATAAATAACCAGTAGCCCCTGAGACTCATATTAATAATTACAGTTTGCCTTAGAATACGCATATTTTCTTTTCTAAATAGCAGCGCTCACGCAAACTATTTATTAGAAGGCGGTGAGTCGCGCGTTGTGTTTAAAAAATATTATATCGTATGCACTTCGGGGCAGCCGATGTCCGTACGAGTGTTATCGCGGTATAAGTTAATTAGGAGTCTCATGCTAGCCCACAATATTTAAAGCCACCCCAACCAAAATCATAAAATATATAATTATAAAAATAAAAATATGCACTTACACCGTGATATACATGTAACCTCCCCCTCACTTATCGACCTTAATGAAAGCGAAAAATTAAACATTGTGTACCTAATGGAAATTTGGGAAAAGCAATCGCCACCGAAGTTAATCTGTCGGTAAAGAGGGAGGAAAGGGTTACATCTAAATGAAAGGAAAAATGCAAATGAAACTGGTGGAAATTAATTTTGAAAAGGGGTAAAGTTAATAAAGAAAGTAAATGTGCGGTCGTCACGTAAACAATTAATTGGCGCTAATTAGATATTTGAGATCTGGGGAAATTACGGTCGCCAGTCCTAAGGACAATTACTATAGTAACTGAAAAAGAAAGGTTATTACACATATAATTAGCACTAGAAGCATGGCAACTGAAGGTTGACACGTGTAGTGTGAAAACTGAAAGTTTGTCAGAAGTAATAAATTTCGCTACACTCTGACTTAATTTAGCAAAATAATTAATAAAACCGGAAAATCGAAAGTTAATTTAGTGACTGAAGTTAATAGTGAGCTTTCTTTCTGAAGCACATCGAAATTCAGTAAGATACGGTTAGTCTTGGACTACCTCAACAATCATTTCAAAAGCTACTTGAATCTACGCAATTTAGAAGTAAGAGATTTAACTTTGAACTTGAATTAAATGATTCTGAACAGTTAACAATAGTAAAACTTAGTACGTACCAAGCTGAGCTGCAGTCACAGGTAAGCTAAAATACGGTAACAAAAATCGCACTCTTAATTTGTGCTTGTGTAATCTAAATATTGTAGCCAGCTATGAATACCTTAACTGAACTTTGAAATTAAAGCAGTGAAATCGAATGATGCTGACGTTTGAATTTCAACGACACTCGGGTTCATTCCGGAAAAGGAAGGGACCCTGCTTGGTAATGCAATTGGGACAATGAGCAACAAAGGTTCATGCTACGTTGCTGTAATTTTGTGATTTGAACAGTTTGAAAAGCTGAGGTCTGCCACACAGTTCTCAAACTTTACGTGCTTCCAGTCTTCCTTGTTGGTTGATTGAAGGTTTGAAGCCGTCGATCGAGGAGGTGGCGACAGTCACTCATTGTCGGCCGTCGCTGTTGCAGAAGCTGGATGTTGGCGCGCCTTCTTCTCGTCACGGTCACCAGGCGAAACGGGCTCTTGATGTGCGCCAGCTAATGCTTCCCGTCCGCGACACCGTGTCAAAAACTATCATAGCAAGTCGAGCGCAATTACATGCTGCCCAACCCCGAAAGCGCGGCAACTCGCGGGAGCGTCACACAACACACCTGCTGCACTGCACTACCCCAGCCAGACTCTCCCTCTGCCCGCGCTCCACGCGACAGAGTTAACACTACCAAAGATCCTAAACACTTGGGTTCTCCACACGACCTATCGATGTATTCGTTCGATAGCATAGTTTTCCCTAGGCCAGACCCAGCGTATAAATACAAATAATATTCACAAAACAAACCAATTATAAAACGACATAAATGCATATATATACAAATAGTAAAACAATTACAATATACAAAGACACAGAAATGTTATATCTTCAGGTAACAAAATAAGGAAAAAAAATTGCAATGCAATAGATGGAAATAGGAGGATATGCATTCGTATACCACTGACTCTCCTCCGCTCCCTTACCTTGTTCCAGCAGGCAATAGTGAGCGGGACGAAAGACTGAATGTCGGTAAACTTACGGCTACCTCTAACCAGCAACCCCCACACCCGGTCCTTTAAAGACTCGATCTTCCATCCACAAAACAGCTTCAAACGTCTGATTCCAAATGAATTATTGAGTTCTACATCTAAAACTGCATGGATACCCTCCGAATCATGCTTAAGTGCCCGGCAGAGGGTTCATCGAACCACCTTCACAATAATTCTGTTATTGCAATCTCGAACAGCGCACGGGAAAAACGGACTCCTATACCTTTCCAGCGCTGCTGCTACGGTCGCAGGTTCGAATCCTGCCTTGGGCATGGATGTATGTGATGTCCTTAGGTTAGTTAGGTTTAAGTAGTTCTAAGTTCTAGGGGACTGATGACCTCAGATGTTAAGTCCCGTAGTGCTTAGAGCCATTTGAACCATTTTATACCTTTCCGTGCGAGCTCTGAATTCCCATATTTTATTATTATGACCGTTTCTACCTGTGTAGGTCGGCGTCATCAAAATATTTTCGCATTTGGAGGAGAAAGTTGTTGGTTGAAATTTCGTGAGAATATTCCGCCCCAACTAAAAGGGCCTTGGTTTTAATGATGTCCACTCCAAATCCTATATCTCCCCTGTGTCGCGATAATACGAAACTTACAGCTCTTCTTTGAACTTACTCGACGTACTCCGTTAATCCTATCTAATAAGGATGCCACACAGCGCAGCAGTAGTCCAAAAGAGGACGGACAAGCGTGGTGTAGGCAGTTTCTTTAGTACACCAGTTACAATTTCTAGGTGTTTTGCCAGTAAAATGCGGACTTTAGTTTGCCATCCCCACAACATTTGCTGTGTGTTCTTTCCAATTTAAGCTGTTCGTAATTGTAATTCCTTGGTATTTAGGGGAATTTATGGCCTTTAGCTTTGACTATTTTTTCGTGTAACCGAAGTTTAACGGAATCATTTTAGCACTCATATGGATGACGTCACACTTTTCAGTATTTGGGGTCAATTGCCAGTTTTTACAGCATACAGATATCTTTTATAAGTCGTTTTGCAATTTGTTTTGATCTTCTGATGACTTTACTAGACGATAAATGACAGCGTCATCTGGAAACAACCTAAGACGGCAGTTCGGATTGCCTCCTAAATCGTTTACATAGAAAGGAACAGCAGAGGGCCTATAACTTTACCTCAGGGAACGCCAGGAATCACTTCTGTTTTACTCGATGACTTCCCGTCATTTATTACGAATTGCGGCCCCTCTTACAGGAAATCACGAGTCCAGTCGCATAACTAAGACGACATTCCATAAGCACTCAATTTCACTACAAGCCGATTGTGTGGTACAGTGTCAAAAGCACTCTGGAAATCAAGAAATACGGAATCGGTTTGAAATCCCTTGTCAATAGCACTCAACATTTCCTGTGAGTAAAGAGCTATTTGTGTTTCACAAGAATGATGTTATCTAAATCCGTTTTGACTGTGTGTCAATAGACCGCTCTCTTCGAGGTAATTCATAATCTTCGAACACAATATATGTTTCACAATCCTGCTGGATATCTACGCTAATGATATGGATCTGTAATTTAGTGAATCACTCCTACTACCTTTCTTGAATATTGGTGTGACCTGTGCAACGTTCCAGTCTTTAGATACGGAGCTTTCGTCGAGCAAGCTGTTGTATATGACTGTTACTTATTTGACGTTAAATACGTAGAACCGTTATGGACGAAGACGCAAAACCTTAATTATATTGGTGTTATCAGTTTCGGATTATTCAGTTATTAACGTTTCGGTACACTTCTCATTTTCCTGTAGATGTATCTGCTGATCCGAGCCCGGATCACAACGTAGTACCTTATGTGCCATAAAAAATTTAGAACGAACACGCAACAGAGGATAGCACAGATCGTTGCGTGAACTGTTCTCTACACAACACTACCGTTCAACATAGTCGCCACACATTTTTAAACATTTGCGCCGTCGTCGAACCCAGGCGACAAAACCAGTTTGGAAATATTTTGTGCTTTGATTCTTGACCCATAATTTTAAAGCTGTTTTACCCTTATCCGTGAAGAAAGAGTATTCGGACGCTGTCGTGGACATCGGCAATGATGCGGCGTTTGGTGAAGAAGTTTTGCAACGCAGAAACGGACGTTGCACATACGTCAGCCAGCGGCCAACCGACATCTGTCACAGGCGCCATTCGAGGACGTGCTGATAAAATGATTCGAGATGACAGACGCCTCAGAGTTCACAATAAATGGCTTTAAAATCAATCCGAAAGAAAAGGGAGAAGAAGCAAAACCCTTGATATTTGAAAATTGGTTTCGACGCCTGGTTTCAACGATGACGTCAATGTGTACAAATGCATGGTGACTATGCTGAACGATAGCGTTCTGTAAAGGACAATACACGGCATCATCTACACAACTTCCGATTTTGTATGTTCATTATTAAATCTTTTATGACGCAATAGGCATTAATTTTCATCCACCCTCATATATATCGCTTAATCTGGATCCAGTACGTAAATTTGAACAAAAATTTCGCTCCGCTTCATTATTATTGTTTCGTGTATAGGAGCGGTGGTGGGTTCAGCAAGGAAAACTCTCTAAAAGGTTTGAAATTATGAGTAAAGTTTGTCGGAAGTCGCCACGTGCTCTCATTCTTAAATACTGTATGAATAGTGTGGATAAGTTACGCACTTTGAGTGACAACTCCTCAATATATTTACACAGTTTCTAACTTTAATATTTGATTTATTGTCTTACATCTTTAACCTCTAATGAGTAGACTGTGACAGTATTTCAATTTCTTTACTTCGGCCAATAATTGTAAGAAATACTGAAAATAATTTTCTTTGCCCCTTCTGAAGGAGAATCTGTTCTAAATCTAACCTAAATATTGATCATAATTTTAAAATGAATGGAGGCGTAGTGCAATCGCTCACGAACTACACACGCAGGAAAAGGGAATCACGTAATATTTAATACAAAAAATACTGATTAGCAAAAAAAGGGATACTTGAACTGCCACCAGCCCACTAGGGCAGTGAATATCCACAATCCTAAGAAAGGTAATGGCATAGAAAATTAAGCAAGTAATTACTAGTGTGGCAACAGTTCACGAGAAAATAAATGAATCAGAAAGCACTGACTTTGCATTTACTTTTTCTCAAATATTAAATTTTGTAAGCAAAGTTAAATTAAGTTCTGGTTACATAAATGACTTACTGTAAATGAAACTTGGTTGCATAAAAAAATGACTTTCAGAAACCTCAGCGTAATGTGATGCAAAACTTGAATAAGGCAAGCAATTTACTTTTAATTATTGAAAGATTGAATTGCATTTACTTTAAGCAAATGAGGTATTGATTTACTTTTAACATAACAACAATAAACTATGTACCAAGACAGCAGAAGTCACTCGCTAACCTAAATACAGAATAAATGAATTGTGCACCCTTTCTTCTTTTGCTGTATCCTTAGTTATTAGTTTTGCCAGTGAAATTTTACGTTACTTTAAGTGAGTGAAATTAATACTCAAACTGAAAATTAGTTAAGCCTCTGTTATGCAATACAAGAATGAACAGTTGCTGAGGCAGCAAAATTTAGACTAAAATAGGTCATTAGAAAACAAACAAAAGTAGCAGTAAATAATTAATCAACTTTGATATTTTACGACACACGGTGATTGCATGGAAAGGAAAGGGACCCTGCTTGGTAATATTGTCTGAGGACAGTGACAACACAGGTGCCCTACAAGTTTTAACTACTGCAGGTTATTATTCAAGAAGGTTAGTCATTAAGGTTTGTAAAAGAAATGACGCTGGGTAACGACTGTACAACATTAGTTATACTTTGTCAGTTAACAGTCTTACGATGTGCGGATGACGAAGAATGTAGCCGATGACGATGATGAGCTGCTGCTGTCACTGCTGCCTGCGAACAACGAGTCATTTCCAGAGCCACGGCTAATTATGGGACAGACTGTAGTCAGAACTGGAGCTTCCTCCGCCTGTCCAGTCCTGCCGCGCTCTCAATAGTCGCGAGTTAACAAAGCAGGTGCGCCTACTCTGACGCTATCATAGCTGCAGAGCGCGTCTGCGGGAGCTCCCCACAAACACCTCCGCACTCTATCAAGACTCAAGTTGCTCTGTCTCCTCTCTGTTCGCAGCGCGACAGAGACTCTCCATACGTAAATATAAGCTACTGGCATTTCGTCGTTGCTATCGATATATTTACACAAAGTTCCCTTGGCTATTATCCAGCAGTTTACAATATTTACAATATAATTACAATCAATCATATACAGTCGGAAGAACATACACTATTACATCCATTGCATATTAAATATATTTTCCATAATAAAGCCTACAGATTCAGAATAAGAAATGCAGTACCAATTATCAACGGATATTAGACGCCGAAAACTTTTGGATGGTGCAGAAGGTACTTTGTCAGCATTTTCGTTGTTACACACTGTACTGTTTCTCCTGGGTGGACATGAATGTGGAATGTACAGATTACATGTTTTTTGCGATAAGTATTGTATGAGTAACTTGTGCGTTTTACCAAGGAACAATATATTATTCTACAATGTATACCTATTCCATGGAATTGAGATTCTGTATTTGAACTCTGGCCTCTTTTATCATTACTATTCTTCTTCTTGGTTTATGATCTGGACGCGAACCTTAAGGGGAGTTTAGCGAAGGCTCATCTTGCTGTATCAGCCAATGTAAGTTATTAACGAAACTGAAAATAGAGTTTTTTGTGGCTTAAAAATTGTGTCCGTATTGAAATCATTTGCAGACCTAAACCTTACTTATCTAGAGTAGACATGGGCCTTAACAGAAATTCTTCATTGTTAGGCGCCATCTTAAAAAATAATTGAGAACTTTCTTTTAGCTCATCGTAGAGACGTGCCGCCGGTTAGAAAACTAAACCTTTCTATCAGATTCTACGATCCTAGCGGTCGCTGCAAATAATTTAATAAGATTCACTTTCAGATTTTCTCAAAGTTGCGAGATAACATCCCAGGCAGGAAGACCTGGTCACAGGATTCTAGTTATTGTATAAGATTTTATTTGCAAAAGCTACGCTTGTTATCTTATATTGGGAACCAAGACGAAACCACGATTCTGAGTTACGGAATTTATTGTTGTACAGTGAACGGACTGGTGAAATATTCTCTGGTGCTATAAGCACACGACTTTTAACTTGACGTCGAGTGGGCATATGTGGAGGAATATCTGTGGTGTTTTAATAGTTATGCAAATGAGAATTTACACTTCCGTAACCCCTGAGAACTGAGCTAGTTTACTGAGTGGTTATAGGCGTCGGGCTACAATAAACAACATATTACACTGTTAATAATATTCCTACATTATTTATTTCTCTTTTTGCTGAGTCATTGCATTGATGTGTGTTTCCTTTTTAGATAGGTCAGGGCTCGTATTCATTCTGTTACATTACACGGACAATAAAGAAAAAGAGTCACGACTATTTTTATTTTATTACATTACAACACGGACGAATTATACGGTAGACACTCACCTGGTCTTCTATGGAATAAGTGCTAGTAATCGAAGGCAAAATGACAGCTGTGGACTACAGGTACATTACTGCAGACCAGCGGCATGTCTTCATACTTGAATTCTTCCTCGTCGGCGATGGCATCCTTTGGAAAGATGCACAAGGTTAGAATCACACTTCAGTGGTCTGAGCATGTCAACGAATACACCTGCAAGTCTTGGCCACCGTATTCATTTCATCTGGACCCGATGCAACACATTTGGGGCACTAATGCCAGCTCTGCTCCTACAAGCCACTGGTCATTTATGGGAACTGTGTGATTTGCGCATAGACACCTGGTGTAACATACCTTCGGAACCTACCAAAGATTCGCCGAATCCATATCACGCAGAATTGCTGCTTTATTGCGTTCCAAAGTGTGACCAACACGCTAGTAAGCTGGTGGCTATAAAGTTTTGCCTCATTAGGAAACTAGAAGTTTCTTATCTCTTCTTCAAACAAACGCACAACAGAATTTGCCATTGGAGTCCAATGACGGTATCAGTGACACTTTCGCGCTTACTGAACGTACCTGTGCAGAAACGCGCTGCTTTTCTTTGTATCGTCTTCATTTCCTCTATTAATCCTAATTGATCAGGGTTCTCCCCTGAGGAGCATTACTTGACTACCAGACGAACCAGGGTTTTGTAAGCTATTTTGTTCGTGGGTCGACTGCTCATCATCAGGATTATTCCAGTGAACATCTGCTATGGGTAGGCCTTGCGCCTAGCCAGCCTGCAACCTAAACTACATCCCAGTTACACAGGCAGCCGGCTTTCATGCAGAAGATATTCTGGGGCAGCTTCAGCACACGCGACCACCAGACGGCGATGAAAGCGCCAGCAGAGGTTGCTGGTGCCACGGACCTATTTCTTGCGCCAACCACGTGACCGGAAGCAAGACTGAACGTATCCTGGCACCGTGGGCTGTATTTCGGGCAGCGCACGGGCCCTAGGCAGCAGTTATCGCCGAGCGAACATTCTGGGCCAGCCGCCGAATGCTGGGGTCGCTACGCTGCGACTGCCGTCAGAGCCAGCCTCCTCGCCCTATATCCAGCAGCGTGGTCTCTCTACAAAAGAGGCAGCCCCGACAGGAAGACTGATTTCGTAATGTTTATGTCATTGCCTGTTGTTCGACCTCGTCGGAAGTAGAACGCTTCGAAACTTAGTCTCTAACTCTTCCCTACCGGATTGCGATCTCAGATATAGAATCTATCGGACTTTGACGTTATTCTAAATGTGTTGTGAACTTTGAACAGACTTAGTTATTTTCCTAAGTCAATCAAGAACTTCACTCTGACAGTGTTTATGTAAAATATGTAAAGAACTTAGGATCAGACTTGTTTTCCTATCTTTTAGAGCCAAGACTTATTAAACCACTTTGTTTTCATATTTACCAGACAGCTGGACTATTTTTATGTTCTTCCCATAAGATTTCATTTGGGTTTTTCCGTTTCTGAGACAGTTCAGATCTACGAAACTTTCTTTCTGCTTCCAAGGATTGAATGGCTGTACTTAACCAAACGAGTTTAGTTTGTTTCATGAGTCCCATGATTTGACATTATTAAATTGAACAGTGTTTCTCTGTATTCAAATAAACTTCGTTTGGTTGCTTATACCTGGACCGTTTACATGTGTACTGCCCACGGCGGGCACTTCACCTAAAAATAGTTTATATTGTTATACGTCCGTGTCCCGTTTAGCTTCTGCCCCGCGACCGCTCGCGGCCCGTTGGACTGGGATGGCCGGCAGCCAGGACGCCGTGAGTTTGTAGCCATCTTCTCTGTTGATGTTGTCAGGCCGCTTAATAATTTCAATCGCCTCCCGTATTTTGCGTTGTCGCATCCAAGATTCTTTCGCGAAGGAGTTTTACTACAGTGACGTCAGACATCGATAGTCTGTAATAAATAGAAGCACATATCCCCACGCAAAACCAGTCGTGCCCTGAGGAAGGCCGTTGCAATTCGGCCGAAACGTCGGTTTTAGTTTATTTTTGTTATTAATTTTTAGCAATGACGCGGCATAATACCCAGAAGAATTTTAATCACTATGACACCGGCCGCGGAAGCCTACGTTCTTAATACAGGGTCTTTTAGCCTGCTTATCCACAACACGTTACATTTATTATGAGGATCAACAGCCAATCTCCGCACTGAGCGACGATCTTCTGCAGATTTTCTAGCATTGTAGCCCATCTATGTGCAACAGCATATTTTTTGAACAGCCATATCGCGGGGCGCGGGGCGCAGACGGCGGAGGAAGCGCGCCGCGGGCGGAGGGTATTTAAATCGGCCGCCGCCGCGACCGAACCCAGTTCCCTCTGAGCAGCCATAGCGTACGGATCTCCGTGCCGGCACGTTCACAGGAGCTCAGTCCGTCAGTTCACCTGATGATGGCGACATGTATGATCGCCGAAATATTGTGCCCGTTGGACACTATAGACCGGCAGCATACCCGTGGATATTTTGATTCGCCATATCAAGTTTCCAACATTTGTTGCTTACATTTCTGTGTATTATGAAACGTAAAAGTCATATAGCAGCAGGACCGTAACGATCACACAAGCGCAGTGTGCACGACGTTTGTAATGTCCTTCGTATGATTTGAAAAGAATCGAGTAAAAAAAGTATCACTATCGAGATGAAAGTACCAGCAGTATCGATAGTTTCTTTGGGTCCCTAGATGTGATATCTATCAGCCAATGTTCCCAAGAACCTCAGAGAGAAGATTGTAGACAACTCCAGGAAAATTCCACCCCTTCTGAAAGATACAAAACATGTAGTCTCCAACATTTTCTACTGTATCATTTCTGTGTAGTATGGAACGCAACTGTCATATAACAGTCCCTTGGGATACGCTCGTTACGTCTGAAAATTCGTTAAGAACGACATGCAGTGTTCTAGTCTGAAAAAATCTAGCTGTTCTCTTGATCTACACGACCCCACATACCTCATTACCATCGAAGGAATATCAGACTAAAACAGAACACTGCACGTCGTCCTTAAAGAATCTTCAGACGCAACGAGCGTATACTGAGAGTGTTGTAGGACCATTATGTTTCATAATACACAGAAATGATGTAGTAGAAAATGCTGGAAACTACATATTTTGTTTATTTCAGAAGGGGTGGAATTTTCGTGAAGTTTTCTATAATCTTATCTCTGAGTTTCTTGGGAGCATAGACTGATAGATATCGCACCTAGGGACCCAAAAAAATATTGATTACTGCTTGGTACTTGCATCTCGATAATGACACTTTTTTTACTCAAATGATACGAAGGACATTTTAAAATTCCTGCACACTACGCATGCGTGATCGTTATAGTGGCGTGATGAAGCTGAAATTCATGTCACTTGTGAGCGAGGCTATAGGAATGACTGTCGTATATGTGTTAGCTAGCTTGCGTGGTGACTCGTAATTCATGTAGTGAGTAATCCGCTTTTAAAGTGGAAGCCACAACCAAGTCAGGTGGGATTACACCTAGTGACCAGCGTTCCTACATCCAAATCGAATCCCTACGTGCAAATAACCCAAAATAAATTTACAACGCTTTGGGAGAGGAGTGTTGGAATAGTGTAGCGGATCGTAGCACAGTATCACGGTGCTCTGTCGTTTCCGTGAAGGTCGGTTAAGCACAGAGAACAACCCAAGAAGTGGAAGGCCATCAACTGCAAGAGATTACACCTCTTAGGTATTGGTAATGACATTTTGAGAAAACATGTCAGAAAACTGTATATGAAGCCATAATGTCAGTCACTTCACTTTACAAGCTCATAACTGAAACGTTAAAGATGAGAAAATCTGCTGCCAGGTGGATTTCGTATGATCTGAGTGAAGAGAAGAATGAAGGTGCCCCAGGGGACGCCTGAAACAGGTGCGTACTACAAGCTGTGTAAGGTGGACAGGGCTTTTCGATTTTTGGATGTTATCGATGTGCACGTCAGAGAGACAGAGAGAGGGCAAGCAAGTTACGTTACCGTTAAACAACCTTTGATCTTATCGTGGCTCAGTCTGACACATTCTTAGTTGAAGTGTGGTAGGTAACGAAGTGTGGTAGGCGATGAAAGTTGAAAGGTGGCTACACTGAGTCACAGAGCCAGAGATTGCGCCGAAGATTATTATTCCGGTGCAGCGGCAGTTCAGTGGCAGTCAGGGCCAACCGGTTACGAGACTTCGTAACCGGACACACAGCTACTAAAATTATTGCATTTATTCATTATTCTTTTTAATTAAGCCCCCATGCACGTGGCGACCGCTGCTTCGGATCGTCCCTTGGAATTCTTCTGATAGTAAAAATTGTAGACAGTAGTATTGTTGCAGTAATTTGTAGTTTAGTAATTGTAGTCTATATTGCACGTATAGATTTTTTAATTGAACTTTTGTAGTTGTCTTGTCATTCTTCTGATGGTATTTTTGTAGAATTTAATTTTTGATGAGTCTTATACGGGTTTGACAATTTGGTGCAATTGTGAAGGTTTTAATTGTTCGTTAATCGTGTTTGTCGGGAAGCATTTCGTGTGGATGGTATTGTTGGTGATAAAGTATTATATTGTGTGTAATTTTCGTATAGTGACGGGTTTTGTATGTTTTGTAAATGATTACGCGATAGATGAAAAAGGTAAAAATGATGGATAGTCAGAATGACGAAATTGTCAATATGACGAACTCGCCAACACAGGAGAACAGTATGATGAATAATGAAGTAGAAAACAATTTAATAAGCCGGGAAAATAGTCCGGAACCAGTTCAAAATTTTTCACAATCAAAAAATTTTCAGAATACGAGATTAACGACAGAAGATTCTGGAACAGTATCGAACACAGATAGCTTTACAGCTATGACGAAATAAGTTAGTTTTGCGGGAAATGTTAGGGGCGAAAAGAATTTCGAGCCAGTTAATATGGAGCAGTTGATGAGTGCAATATTAAATTTGGCATCACAGTTAGGATCTGAATTAAAAACAGTGGCAACACGGTTAGAAACTGATATGGGAACAATAGAAACACGGTTAGACTCACGAATAGGGACATGTTTTAAAAACATGAAAGATGAATTAAAGAAAGAAATTAGAGAAGAAGTACAACCGATTTTGAATGCTCACAATAACAGATTAACTTCAATAGAAATTAGACAAAAGGAACAGGATAGAGAAATGGAAGAAAGTGATGGCGTGATAGTACAAACATTTTCAGATTTAAATTTACAATGTGCACACGATAAGGAAGAAATATTTGAAAGAATCGAGGAAATCGTACCAAATGACAGAATAAATAACCTAACACAACAATATGAACAGTTAACTACTAAATGTGTCAATACTGAAAACCGAGTCGCGACACTAACGGAAGACGTAAATAAACAGAAAGAACAAATAGGTGATTTATCGGAAAGAGTTGAGAAGATTTCAGATAAATTGACAAGTCTTAGTTTAAATGGGGACAGAGATTCAGATGATACACCTCCATTGCCATTTGCAGAAACAGAAGAGTACCAGAATATAAATAAACATGTTGAAAATCAGGGAAAATTTAATGAACGCGTTAAAAGGGAATTTGAGGCGCTACGAAAGCAAGTTAAACAAATTGAAAGCGAAATCGTAAGAAAAGACAGTAGAAGAAATTTAGAATCACCGATAGCAGCGGGTTTTGAAGAAAATAATTTATTTCATTTACGAGATGCAACAAAAGAGCGCCAGGCGCGCGAACTTGTCAATAATCGACATTCGGACTGGGACAGACGCGGTAGGTCTTTGTCGCCACGAGGCAAAAACTTTGACTATAAACACTTTTTACCTGTTCGGAAATTTAAGATCTTTCGCAATTCTAATAATGACATACATCCATATTCATGGTTAGATCAATTTATTTACGTACTTCCGCCAAATTGGCCACTAAGTTACAAAACTGGAATTTATGCATGGCTATTTAAGTCCTCAGGGGATTCACTACCTTAGTGAATATGTGCCGTAGCGTGCACAGGGCCCCGAGCTGTAGTGGTGCTATTTCCCTTTTAGTTTTGTGCACTGCTGCCTACTCTTTTACTATTCTTTGTATCTATCAAAACAACTCTTTATCAATCTACCTAGAAAAGAAGTCAGTAAAGATTAACCAGATATGACTATTTTACCCAAAAGTGACAGTTTTCAGGATATTGATGAAAAACGAACCGGCTACGCACATGCGCACACTTATTAGAGATTGTAATAATTTAAATGATTTTTATCATGCATTTCTATCGGCATATTGGTCCGAAAACACACAAGGCAGAGTCAAACATAGTCTTATTATGCAGCGTAATTTTAAACAGTCTGAGTTCCGCACGCCGGCAAAAGACTTTGAAGACATGATTCGAAAGAAACAATTCCTTTCCAACCCTTATAGCCCGACTGAATTAATTCGCATTTGTTTAACTAAGCTGCCACAATCGATAAGACGCATTGCTTTAACCGGAAGATGTAAAGACGACATTGAAACTTTTAAGACTGCTACAAGAACTTGAGTATGACAACGACGACGGAACTTCTTGTAATTTTTTCAGTAACGATAATCACAATAGATTTTCAGAGAAAAGGGATAACGATCGGAACGGACATTATAGCGGTTATTTTGAAAATGACAGACGAAACAGACAGGACAATAGATACCAGCCTTATGACAATAACAAAACAGTAATCGGTTTCATCAAGACAGAAAGTATTCATACGATAATAGAAATTCTTATTACAGAAATAACCAGGGTAGTAGATCTAACAATAATTTCAGAAGTGACAGTCGAAATTACACAAGAAGTAGTCATGAAGATAGCCAGGAAAATAGAAATTTTAATAACAGACACAACCAAGAATTTACATATAACAGACAGGAGGGACCTAATTGGCATTCTCCATGTGACAGAAATTCAGAGAGACAAGTGTAAATTGTAGAAATTGATCCACGAAATGACGCGAATAATCAAAGACGTGACGCAAACAATCGACAATAACTTGTAGCTTCGGCTTCTGGCAGCAATATAGACGGTTCAGAAAGTAATGACACTACGACTTTACACTACGTACGCTTCTAAGACATGAGAGATATTTTGCTAGACGAAAAGGAAAATAATGTAGACGCATTTTTACATCCTGTTATTGAAGAATGTGTGAGTAAGAATAAGTTCACTGTGGTTTTAGATTCTGGGAGCCCATTGAATGTTATTAGTGAATCAGTTTTTCGTATATGTGGAAGAACTATTGCTTGTCCTGTGTTACCTGTTTCTAAAACTACAATTCGAGGAGCTATTTCTGGAAAAAGTGTGGAAGTCAAACAACAGACTAACTTAAATTTCATTTGTCAAGGATATGAATTTTCTGCTAATTTTATTATTGTTCCATTGCTCTGTACGCAAATTATATAAGGTATGGAGTTTCTTAACACATGAAAGGCAATTTTAAACTTTAAGGAAGTGTGAACTTGGCTGTTGCCGGAATGCCGAGATGTTTGAAATTTTTCGAGTGTGTAACGAAATCTGAATTAGACACAAATTGTTTAAGGTTTCTTACTTCTGATGTTTTCGCTGAGTATTACGTATTCGATTTGTTCTTGCCAAATGCAAATTATGTCAAAAGGCTAATTATTTCTCACAGAGCACCGTTGTTTCCTATCATTCCAGCGAAATTAAAGGACATGACTGCAGTCGATTTGTTCGGTCCAGTGGTTCGTTCTACTAATGATTTTGCGTACATTTTGGTAGCAGTGGAATTGACATCAAAATATGTGTGTTTTACACCTTTACGCAAAGCAACAGCTCGTTCAGTATCTAATGCTTTCATCAAAAATTTTCTTAAAGAAGTGGGTCATGTTGACAAAGTCATATCAGAAAACGGATCACAGTTTCGCTCTAAAATTTGGCTTCGTACTCTACGGCGTCGTAAGATTAAACCAATTTTCATTTCACTTTTTCACCCTCAATCTAACGCTTCAGAGAGATGGATGAAGGAAATCAATTAATTGTGTCGTCTTTATTGTCATCATACTCACAGAACGTGGGATCAGTATCTTCATATTTTTCAAAAAATTCTGAATGACTCCCTAATGATTCAACTTCTTTACCGCCAATACTGATATTAAAAAATAAAGCACCGACAAATCGCATTTCTGAAATAGTTCCTTTTCCGCCTACACGGAAACTGCGGCATTCTGAAGTTGTCAACATGGCTCTACAAAATGTTGCATCTGCGGCTGCTAGAAGAGAGAAATCAGCTAAACGTCCCGGTGGTTTAAAAGCCTTTGTCAGTTGGTCAAAAGGTGTTAATAAAGTCTCATCGTTTGTCTCACAAGGGAAAAGGCTTGTGTCGCAAATTTTTCTGCTTTATAACGGTCCATATAGAGTTCGCAAAATTATTCATGATAACACTGTTGAAGTAGAAACTCTTAAATCACGGCGCTCTAAGGGAATACATCATATATCGAACGTTAAAATTTTTGTGGAATGACATACTTTTGAGAAATTA
This sequence comes from Schistocerca americana, assembly GCF_021461395.2. Taxonomy (NCBI): domain Eukaryota; kingdom Metazoa; phylum Arthropoda; class Insecta; order Orthoptera; family Acrididae; genus Schistocerca; species Schistocerca americana. Next base: position 483,118,956 of record NC_060126.1, on the reverse strand, counting down.
ACAGTTACACGTAAACACGCAGAGAATACAGTGATACCGCGCCGTGTTCTGGCGGCGGCACATACACAAAGCGACAGTCAGTCCGCGCGCCGCATAAGGTAGCCGTTGACCGCAAACAATTACTTCTTACGTCACGCTTACCTACAGCTGATCGAGCGCTCAGTGCGAATGCACTGACAGCCGTAGACAAATACACAGTCTAATGTCTCCGATTAAATTCAGTATAAAGCTATAGTGACTTGATAACTTATGTTATTAACGTTCAGTTTTTTCCAGGATACAGTTGTATAAAATATTTAAGTACTTCAGGTAAATTATGTGCGTGTCCGACGTTAAGAGGACTTGCTATCGAGAAAATTTCAGGAAGAATGTAATTTCGAAGAAGTAACAAACTAAAAAGGTAACTATTAATTGAGTTTATTTTTCAGGTAACATATTTCTACTTAGGTATGTACTTTATACGTAATTTGCTGCTCGCAATTACGTGATTTATACTTTGTGCTAAATTTTATGTTCTATGAATATACTTGTGAACCGACATGCTTGCGAACATTTGCTGATTTTGACAATGTTTTATTGATGAATAGGGTTGTTACTTGTGTATATTATGCATCGCTTGGCTGCTCTGCTTTTTCACTGATGTCATATTTTTTATTATGTGCCTACTGTGCCTATTTATTTGAATTATAATTGTCACCTGATTAGTTGTGCTGATGTGGTTATGTATGTAAGTTATACTTCGTGACTTATCTGCTTGTGCCTTCATGTTTACTTATTACGATTACATATGAACATTTATTTGCTTATGCCGATATGATGCTAATGACCTATTTATTATATAAGATACATACTTGCTGCTTTGCATATGGATTGCATATTTACACATTTCTGTTTTGTTGTCATAACTACTCATTAATTTGGTATATAGAAATGCTTATATACTGTGTACGAACATGGATTTTAGGTTACACTATGGTATTAATTATAGATTGTTCGCTTGGCAGGGCCTCGTTGTAGCGATTGTGCTGCATCCACTTGTTGACATTCTGTTCTCTACTGGTATTATTTAAGAAAATGAACTGCTATAATTCTATGAACTACATGGGTATAAGAAACTTTATTGAAGTCACATGAACTGGAGGTTTTATGGAGGCTGTACTAATTCATTATAATAGAAAGGAAACTGACGACATGAAATACCAACACTAGCTTTAGACCATTGACAGTTATTACATTGCTTTCTCCATGAGTAATTGAAACAGCAAGTAACACTTGACACAAAGAAGTACTCCACATGTTTACTTCTGTTTTGCCATGATTCTTGAAGTGGTGCACACACTGTGAAATATTACTATTTATTCATTCAGCGTCTTATGTGATCATTCATACTGCATACTCGCACCTACTTACTGAAAGTTATTCAAACTGAAGGCTGTTAGAGGTCATGTATGCGTTTCTTTTATTTTATGATGGACAAGGTAACCAAAATGTACTTTATAATTCATAATGAGTAAACGATTTGGCTCAGGTGGATTACACAGAGGTTGTGTGTGGACACTGTGGCTTCGGATTGTATGGGATGATGAATTAAAGTTTGCACTAGGATTTTATCTGTACTTGTTTGAGGAGACTGACTAGAGGAAAGAGTTGTTATGGAACTGAAATGATATTGGTGATAAGGTTTATACATATCGATGTATTGAAGAGGTATTATTGAAGTATTGAGATTATGTTATGCTCATGATTATTGGAGTTTTGGTGGATAAGAAGTAAAGGAAGTGAGGAGCATTTTTTTTTTTGTTTATATGGAACAAGAAGGATGAAGATGGCAGACTAGAGCACTCCAGTGGAAGGAAGATTGTCTACACACACACTTTGTTAAATCAATAAGCAGTATATACTTTTTTTTTTGGAGAGAGGAAGTATTTGCATATCTTGGCACACTGACAGTTGTTCAGCAATCGTACATTTTGATTTGGCTTGGCAAACATTGGTCTTGACATGATGACTATGACGTTGGCTAACTATTATTGACTATTATACACTGCTGCCACTACTATTTGATACACATGTTGAATGTCAAATTTTGACAGAATTGCATTTACACAGTTAACACTATTCAATCACACAATAGTACTTAATGTGTGGATGAAACATGAGTGAGTGTGGTTTGTGTGTTTTCCTTTCCTAATCCAATTAATTGGTACCCACCTACATCCTAAATATTATTTTACTTGTTTGTTGTGGCTTGCACTGACACCCATAAATATTATAGGTTTACTGATATTTGCGTATTTGTAACAGTTAATATGACAATTATCTGACATCATTTGTGTGTTCATTATAATTTGTATGTTTAGTGTAAGCACATTGATAATAATTTTGTAAAAGCAATTGTGTGTGCATTCAAACTGTTGTTCGTGCTTACACCTATTATCATTGATGGGTGCCACTTGGAAATGTTTAATTTCTGCTGAGGAACTCTGATGAACTGTGTAATTATTGCTGGTGAATATTATGGACTGTTACCTGCACTTGTTCAACATTGCTGGGTGCCACTGTTGGAACTGCTCAACCACTGATGGGATGTCACTTGTTGGTGTCTGCACCTGCTCGCCATTGATGGGTGCCACTGTTGGAACTGCTGCTACTGAAATGATGTCACTTGTTGTTGTCTGCACCTGCTCAACATTGCTGGGTGCCACTGATGGAACTGCTATTATTGATATGATGTCACTCATTCCTGCCTGCACCTGCTCGCCATTGCTGGGTGCCACTGTTGGAACTGCTGCTACTGAAATGATGTCACTTGTTGCTATTTGCACCTGCTGACCATTGCTGGGTGCCACTGTTGGAACTGTCAACTACTCTGAGGAGTGCTACTTGTTTATTGAACTATTGAAAAGATGTTATACGTGTAAACTGATTTATTGTGTATTTACTGTTTATGAAATGTTATGGGACTGCTATTTTCACATGTTGACCATTGCTGGGTGCCACTGTTGGAACTGTCAACTACTCTGAGGAGTGCTACTTGTTTATTGAACTATTGAAAAGACTTTATCTGAATATTTGTGTAAACTGATTTATTGTGTATATACTGTTTATGAAATGTTATGAGATTCTTCCTCCCCCCCCCCCCCCCATGAACCATGGACCTTGCCGTTGGTGGGGAGGCTTGCGTGCCTCAGTGATACAGATAGCCGTACTGTAGGTGCAACCACAACGAAGGGGTATCTGTTGAGAGGCCAGACAAACGCGTGGTTCCTGAAGAGGCAGCCTTTTCAGTAGTTGCAGGGGCAGCAGTCTGGATGATTGACTGATCTGGCCTTGTAATACTAACCAAAACGGTCTTGCTGTGCTGGTACTCCGAAAAGTTGAAAGCAAGGCGAAACTACAGCCGTAATTTTTCCCGAGTGCATGCAGCTTTACTGTATTGTTAATGATGGTGGCGTCCTCTTGGGTAAAATATTCCGGAGGTAAAATAGTCCCCCATTCGGATCTCCGGGCGGGGACTACTCAAGAGGACGTCGTTATCAGGAGAAAGAAAACTGGCGTTCTACGGATCGGAGCGTGGAATGTCAGATCCATTAATCTGGCAGGTAGGTTAGAAACGTTAAAAAGGGAAATGGATAGGTTAAAGTTAGATATAGTGGGAATTAGTGTAGTTCGGTGGCAGAAGGAACAAGACTTTCGGTCAGGCGAATACAGGGTTATAAATACAAAGTCAACTAGGGGTAATGCAGGAGTAGGTTTAATAATGACTAAGAAAAAGAAGTACGGGTAAGCTACTACAAACAGCATAGTGAACGCATTATTGTGGCCAAGATAGGCACGAAGCTCACGCCTACTACAGTAGTACAAGTTTATATGCCAACTACCTCTGCAGATGACGAAGAAATTGAAGAAATATATTATGAAATAAAAGAATTATTCAGATAGTGAAGAGCTTCTGTAAAGTTTGGAAGGTAGGAGACGAGGTACTGGCAGAAGTAAGGCTGTGAGTACCGGGCGTGAGTCGTGCTTCGGTAGCTCAGTTGGTAGAGCACTTGCCCGCGAAAGGCAAAGGTCCCGAGTTCGAGTCTCGGTCGGGCACACAGTTTTAATCTGCCAGGAAGTTTCAAGAATACAATAATTCCAATTTGAAAGGAAGCAGGTGTTGACAGATGTGAAAATTTCCGAACTATCGGTTTAATAAGTCACGGCTGCAAAATACTAACGCGAATTCTATACAGACGAAAGGAAAAACTAGTAGAAGCGGACCTCGGGGAAGATCAGTTTGGATTCCGTAGAAATGTTGGAACACGTGAGGCAATACTAACCTTACGACTTATCTTAGAAGAAAGATTAAGAAAAGGCAAACCTACGTTTCTAGCATTTGTAGACTTAGAGAAAGCTTTTGACAATGTTGACTGGAATACTCTCTTTCAAATTCTAAAGGTGGCAGGGGTAAAATACAGGGAGCGAAAGGCTATTTACAATATGTACAGAAACCAGATGGCAGTTATTAGAGTCGAGGGGCATGAAAGGGAAGCAGTCGTTGGGAAGGGAGTGAGACAGGGTTGTAGCCTCTCCCCGATGTTATTCAATCTGTATATTGAGCAAGCAGTAAAGGAAACAAAAGAAAAATTCGGAGTAGGTATTAAAATTCATGGAGAAGAAGTAAAAACTTTGAGGTTCGCCGATGACATTGTAATTCTGTCAGACACAGCAAAGGACTTGGAAGAGCAGTTGAACGGAATGGACAGTGTCTTGAAAGAAGGATATAAGATGAACATCAACAAAAGCAAAACGAGGATAATGGAATGTAGTCAAATTACATCGGGTGATGCTGAGGGAATTAGATTAGGAAATGAGACACTTAAAGTAGTAACGGAGTTTTGCTATTTAGGGAGTAAAATAACTTATAATGGTCGTAGTAGAGAGGATATAAAATGTAGACTGGTAATGGCAAGGAAATCGTTTCTGAGGAATAGAAATTTGTTAACATCGAGTATAGATTTAAGTGTCAGGAAGTCGTTTCTGAAAGTATTTGTATGGAGTGTAGCAATGTATGGAAGTGAAACATGGACGATAAACAGTTTAAACAAGAAGAGAATAGAAGCTTTCGAAATGTGGTGCTACAGAAGAATGCTGAAGATTACATGGGTAGATCACATAACTAATGAGGAGGTGTTGAATAGGATTGGGGAGAACAGAAGTTTGTGGCACAACTTGACTAGAAGAAGGGATCGGTTGGTAGGACATGTTCTGAGGCATCAAGGGATCACCAATTTAATATTGGAGGGCAGCGTGGAGGGTAAAAATCGTAGAGGTAGACCAAGAGATGAATACACCAAGCAGATTCAGAAGGATGTAGGTTGCAGTAGGTACTGGGAGATGAAGAAGTTTGCACAGGATAGAGTAGCATGGAGAGCTGCATCAAACCAGCCTCAGGACTGAAGAACACAACAACAACATAAGACTCTTATCTGCACCTATTCCTCGTTCCTGGTGCCATTGATTGAACTGTTTAACTACTTTGAGAAATGATACTTGCGTCAACTATTATGTAAAATCACATGTGTGCAAGCATTTGTGTTCCTTACCGTATTTTTATATATTAGGTTATTGAAGAGTCAGTGCAAAGCCAAAATTTATTTAGTTATGTGATATTTACTTATTAATATCATCTTTTATTTTTGTCTGTGGTTTTTGGACGAATTTGGTGGTATTTCACCACCAATGCTGGCAAAAATACCACCAAATACTAGCCTGCGGAGGAGGGGCATATGAAAGGTGGCTACACTGCGTCACAGCGCCAGAGATTGCGCCGAAGATTATTATTCCGCCGCCTCCACTGGTGCAGTGGTAGTTAAGAGGTTGTCGAGGGCAGGAGTAGTTCAGAGGATGTCGAGGGCAGTTGTTGTTCTGCTGAGCGAGAGAGTAGATGCTGCTCGGTTGGTGTAATGTATAGATGGAAGATGTTGCAATGATCACAGTGTATTTTTCGTCAATTGAGGTAAAAAAGAGTATTACAGATTTCTTTAATGACAATGCCTCTTGGTAACAGGTACAGTCAACAAAGCATCTGGCTCATGTTCATGTATTAGACTTGTAATTCTGGTTTCTATGTGCAATTATAGTATTTGTGGTTTTTCAATTAGTTCATTGTAATTGGTTTTTAAAATATCTTGTCGTATTGAGGAAGAACCGAGCCAGATACATGTACGTTGAGTCACACTACCACACACAGAACAGTTACACTTGTGCTTTGTTGTTTCGTAGCTTTTATAGTTGCAGGGGACTTAATTAATCAATTGTGTTAATGGAAATTTCTTGTCATTCTTTATTTTTATTTTACGCAGTCAGATTTCGTACTAATACTAGTCAGGACCAACCGGTTACGAGACTTTGTAACCGGACACACAGCTACTAAAATTAATGCATTTATTCATTATTCTTTTTAATTAAGCCCCCATGCAAAGTATTCTGTAGTGCTGTGTTGGCTTGTGATTGTACCTGTTAGATGAAGAAAGATTCCAGAATGAGATTTTCACTCTGCAGCGAAGTGTGCGCTGATATGAAACTTCCTGGCAGATTAGAACTGTGTGCCGGACCGAGACTCGAACTCGGGACCTTTGCCTTTCGCGGGCAAGTGCTCCACCAACAGAGCTACCCAAGCACGACTCACGCCCCGTCCTCACAGCTTTACTTATGCCAGTACCTCGTCTCCTACCTTCCAAATTTTACAGAAGCTCTCCTGCGAACCTTGCAGAACTAGCACTCCTGAAAGAAAGGATATTGAGGAGACATGACTTAGCCACAGCCTGGGGGATGTTTCCAGAATGAGATTTTCACTCTGCAGCGGAGTGTGCGCTGATATGAAACTTCCTGGCAGATTAAAACTGTGTGTCGGATCGAGACTCGAACTCGAGGCCTTTGGAAGGTAGGAGACGAGGTACTGGCAGAAGTAAAGCTGTGAGGAGGGGGCGTGAGTCGTGCTTGGGTAGCTCAAAAAAGTTGGTAGAGCACTTGACCGCGAAAGGCAAAGGTCCAGAGTTCGAGTCTCGGTCGGGCACACAATTTTAATCTGAGGAAGATTGATTGTAAAGGACAGCAAGGATGAATAAGATGTGTATATCAGAAAGCGGAGCGAATACAAATTTGTAGTAATTATTTTTTGGAAAGAAGAAGTATGAGGTAAGATTACAGCACTGCGCACCTAATTTGTAGAAATGATCGTTGGAAGATATTTAACCTGGTTCACTTGCTCGGAGCTGAGAGAAAGACCACACCCCTTTCCTGAGTCATGCATTAACATATTAAATGGTTAAGCTGATTGATTTTTATAGAAATTCTCTGTTAATACTGTACCCTTTTAAACTCATTGTTCGCTTTGTTAAGCATAGTATTGTACAGACCTGTGCTATGTGTGAAAATTACGTTAAGTTTTACTCTGTCTTCTTGAACATACACTTCGGTCTAAAATCGTTGTCTTGGAATATCATTTCATAGGAACAGCTACTCTCCCCACCCCACCGTTTATCGTTACACATTACCACAGATGGTATGCAACAGTTCGAAATTTTATTTAGAAATAGAAATCTAACTTAGCCGCTGCCTGCTTGCTGTTAGCTGTAGTGCTTTCGAGAAATCTGCAACGATGCTGCCAAGGGGTGAGGTAAATGGAAATTTTGATTAGGGCCAGATAATTCTTTTACTTCAGTTCCGCGTTTAATACAAAGACAAGTCGTATTCAGGTTAGTAACAATTCAGTTCAAATTAGGTTCTGTTTAGTCAGAGGTTACCATTCGAGTTTAAGTTGTATAACAGTTGTGGAGACCTTTATAAAGTGTGTGGTAAAATTGGGCTACATTTCATAGAGAAACAAATATAGTGGGGCGTTGCAGCTCTTTCTGCAAAATGTTTTGCTCACGTAAATTCGTCAAAGAAGGCCTGGCATGCTTGCAGCTGTTGTCCTCATTTTGCACGATTATGTAAGACAGAAAATTGCTCTATCATTAAGAGAAACGCTCGACAAATATGGACCGGAAATACTTCCCCATCCATACAGTCCTAATATGAGCCTACCAGACTTTGTTTTGTTTCTAGAAGGAACACTTCGTGGAAAACATCTTCATACAATTGATGAAGTTTCCAGTGAGGTGATCGGAATACTCAAATAGCTCAACACTGGAGGTACCCTATCCGGAATACAGAAGTAGACAAAACGTTGGGAAGCTGTCATAAGCAAGAATGGACGGTATATTGAAGGTGTGAAGCTATCCTGTAAAATAAATAATTTTCTTCAATTCTATCTTATAGTGTGCAGAACTTTTGAAATGACTCTCGTACCTTTACTCACAGTACTTTGAAGCGGGTATCATATCGAGTAATCCTAATATTCTATTACATCTTATCTACACAAAATTTTGGCCGCATGATTTCAGTGTCAATATTTTCAACTACTGAGCAACAACAATTGAACGAGCAGTATGTGTACGAGCGATGCAGTTAGTGTACGAAAACATTTGCAATGCTTCACTTTGACAATGTTTCATTTGTCGGTCGTTCACTTGGAATCCCCTTGTTTCCGCTGTGACGTTCCTAGCATTTAATATTCCTGGAACCGTTGGATTCAGTTCCTAACTGTCACAACCTCCCATCCCCGAGTGCTTCAGATATAATCTGATTCTAGCTCTGGTTAAACTCCATCAAACAGGAGCCTAATACACAAAATCAACTATAATGCGCACCGAATAATTGATTAAAAGTTTGTTTGTGGCTCAAAACGTTCATCTGCCTGCCTGCAACTCCTAATTCTTATAATCAACTATGTTCAGGTATCGAAGAGTATATATCTTTTTGAAGGAGTAAATACTTATGTTCTAGAATGAAATTACAATTAAATCACTACGCTTAGCTCCATACAGGCGTTGAAACACTCCTGGAAATTGAAATAAGAACACCGTGAATTCATTGTCCCAGGAAGGGGAAACTTTATTGACACATTCCTGGGGTCAGATACATCACATGATCACACTGACAGAACCACAGGCACATAGACACAGGCAACAGAGCATGCACAATGTCGGCACTAGTACAGTGTATATCCACCTTTCGCAGCAATGCAGGCTGCTATTCTCCCATGGAGACGATCGTAGAGATGCTGGATGTAGTCCTGTGGAACGGCTTGCCATGCCATTTCCACCTGGCGCCTCAGTTGGACCAGCGTTCGTGCTGGACGTGCAGACCGCGTGAGACGACGCTTCATCCAGTCCCAAACATGCTCAATGGGGGACAGATCCGGAGATCTTGCTGGCCAGGGTAGTTGACTTACACCTTCTAGAGCACGTTGGGTGGCACGGGATACATGCGGACGTGCATTGTCCTGTTGGAACAGCAAGTTCCCTTGCCGGTCTAGGAATGGTAGAACGATGGGTTCGATGACGGTTTGGATGTACCGTGCACTATTCAGTGTCCCCTCGACGATCACCAGTGGTGTACGGCCAGTGTAGGAGATCGCTCCCCACACCATGATGCCGGGTGTTGGCCCTGTGTGCCTCGGTCGTATGCAGTCCTGATTGTGGCGCTCACCTGCACGGCGCCAAACACGCATACGACCATCATTGGCACCAAGGCAGAAGCGACTCTCATCGCTGAAGACGACACGTCTCCATTCGTCCCTCCATTCACGCCTGTCGCGACACCACTGGAGGCGGGCTGCACGATGTTGGGGCGTGAGCGGAAGACGGCCTAACGGTGTGCGGGACCGTAGCCCAGCTTCATGGAGACGGTTGCGAATGGTCCTCGCCGATACCCCAGGAGCAACAGTGTCCCTAATTTGCTGGGAAGTGGCGGTGCGGTCCCCAACGGCACTGCGTAGGATCCTACGGTCTTGGCGTGCATCCGTGCGTCGCTGCGGTCCGGTCCCAGGTCGACGGGCACATGCACCTTCCGCCGACCACTGGCGACAACATCGATGTACTGTGGAGACCTCACGCCCCACGTGTTGAGCAATTCGGCGGTACGTCCACCCGGCCTCCCGCATGCCCACTATACGCCCTCGCTCAAAGTCCGTCAACTGCACATACGGTTCACGTCCACGCTGTCGCGGCATGCTACCAGTGTTAAAGACTGCGATGGAGCTCCGTATGCCACGGCAAACTGGCTGACACTGACGGCGGCGGCGCACAAATGCTGCGCAGCTAGCGCCATTCGACGGCCAACACTGCGGTTCCTGGTGTGTCCGCTGTGCCGTGCGTGTGATCGTTGCTTGTACAGCCCTCTCGCAGTGTCCGGAGCAAGTATGGTGGGTCTGACACACCGGTGTCAATGTGTTCCCAAACTCTTACGGGAATCGGCAAAAAGCCGCGAGTAATGAGTATAATGGGCAGGGCCATTATGAAAATAGTACGGGGCAATAAGTTGAGAATGTGGGTCAAACGGGAGGCGTGCCAGAGATAATTCGCTGGAGTCGCGCTATCCACTGTGTCCTCGGTGGCTCAGATGGAGCCGCCACGGTAACTCACCGTGTTCGGCCAGAGGGTTAGCTGCGCTCTGTAATAAAAAAAACTGAGTTAATGGATCAACGACGAACTGAAACGGGTGTCTTGCGACGTCCGACACGAGCAGATGTAGCGAACTAAAACGAACAAAATGAGATAAAAAAAAAGGATGGATAGAGCGTCTGCCATGCAAGCAGGAGATCCCTGCTTCGAGTCCCGTTCGGGGCACACATTTTCACCTGTCTCCGTTGACGTATATCAACGCCTGTATGCAGCTAAGCGTAGCGATTTAATTGTAATTTCATTCTAAAACAATGGGCTGCAAGGTTACCGATGTCCGAAAGAACAGATACTATCTTCATATACTTATGTTCTAATTTTACGCAATGTTCTTCAATTCAATAAATATGTTTCACTGCATGTAACACACTGTAAATTCACAAAGTCATTCATAACTTCTCAAACCATCAATAAAAACAACGAACTGGTTGAATAACACAAGTTCAATGTATACTATGACAGTAAATACTACATACATTGCACCTTGTAATTCCATAGTTGTCTTTCTTTAAATAAGATCATCCAGTACCAGTTTCAACCTAATAATCTGATCTGACGCAAGTAATATTAATTCGTCAGGTAGATACGGATATACTGCAAAGACTGGTGTGTACATAATTTACATCAAGTCTTCATTAAAATGCAGTGGCCTCTGGACGCTCTTTGGCTGCCGGATTAGTGCCAGGTCGCTGTTACCCCACACGCTGCGGAGGACCAGATACTACGTTTTTGCACGTGTCGAATTTGTACGTAGTGGCCCGAAACTTACTAGAACAATTTTTCAAAGAAAATAATGCAAGAACAGGAGCAATCTACCACTACCAGCATTGATTCCATTACTTAGCAAGTGTTTTTCCAATATCACCCTAACCTTACTACTTTACAAGAGCAAATAGAAATGCGAATGTACAGTCGATATAGTCGGATCGTCACATCACAATTCGAACTAGAAAGTGAAACGGTGTCAACATTAGACATTAGCAGACAGCACTCAACCCTTTTTAGATGGCGCAGGCGCCTCTTTCGATCCTGCTCTGACTGTTCAAAAGAATGGAATGAGCCTTTATACAGCAACACCTGTGGGTTAATCCTTCAGAGCAGCAAGTTATTCCTCCAGTTGTATACATTAGTCAACAAGTACATGGCAATTCCAGCCATCTCATTGTTTTCCGAACGTTTATTTTCAAAGACAGATTGCATGTTGCCGAAGTCTTACAACAAATTATTCGCGAAATAACTGGACAAAATGTTCCAGGACTGTATGTGGTAAGAATGGGAAATTTAGGTAAGATTTAATTTATTTCCTTTAAGCTCCTATTCAATTGTTTTTCTGATAATCCGAACTGTAATTCCCTATTTGAAGTTCTAAATTTTTAAGAATGGCAGTTTATGATGGAAATAAAAACTGTAACAGAACTAATGAGTGGAAGGGCTAGGAGAATGTGTGTGTGACATTCTTTCGAACAACTATTTATTGTAATTTTAAAAACAGCAAACATTTTAAAAGTCTAAGATCACCAGTAAGAGAAATAGTTATTATAATATTTGACACAATAAATGATGCACAATTTCAAACAGTAGATTCCAATGACTTAGGTCAGCTGAACGTGTAATTTAATGAGTTGAACACCCCAGCTACTAGACAGATAAATGAATTTGAGAATGTACCATCTTAAATCACAAAAAAATTCAACACTCCATACATCAACAAGACTGCCATGAAAGTTCTATTCCCGAGGCAGCCCACACTAAGTGTCTGTTTACCAAAAGAACAAATTTGCTTGCATTAAATAGCGCCGGTACAATAACCAGACCCAGCTCTCGCTAAAGTACATCGACGAAGTTTTTCAGCAGCGCCTAACAGGTTCGACTATCAGCAGGAAGTCTTTCTTAACCACTTATAAAAACGTGAGGTTCAATGGGCAGCGGCACTGTTGCTGATGCAGACCAAAATGTTAACATGGCGGTGTGGCGAGCGGTGTGCCGCAGGAAGCCGTGCCGACTCTTCGACCCTGCTAGTCGGACGGTTGGACCACCAGAGATGTCGCGATGTGGCCGGCAAAGACAGGCTGCATGCAGACAGCGCCACACTCGCACCGTTTCCGGTACCTCGCCGGGGATTCAAGTCGCCGCAACTCTTGACGACTTAATGGCGGCACAAAAATACTGCTTAACACTTCTATGATTCTATTTAAAGCCTGCTAAAATCGACTATCTCTCTCATTTACAGACAGATTATAAAAACAAGGAGGAAGAAATTGGAGCCGATAAAGAGTATCTAATCTTTTTGTCAAAGGTAAATACCGATACCTCAAGGTACTGGTACTTTTCTTTCGACAATTTACTATTACGATAATTCTCTTTCGATACTACTCTAGCGTAACGTACAATACTTTTCGTTCGAAACTGTGTCCCTAATCACAAGCCGGCATACGCCTTACGACTGACAGAAAACCGGCAAAAAACCGCAGTTGTGGCTGCTTAGCTAGCTTCTTTTCTTCTTTGACTCCGCTATACCTTGTTTGGTTTAAAACTGTATAGCGTCCCCAGTGAAATAGCACGAAAAGACTTAAAAAAACAGTATTTATAAAGAAGAAACATTTAAAAATTGAATAATATATTTTTTTATCATGTACCCGTAAAATAATAATTTCTCTGTGTAAGTTTCGAGTGCAAAGAAATACAATAAAATCATCTAAAGAGACGACAAGATACGCTCTTTTGTTAATTTTTTAGTCGTCTTTACTTCTTCTCTTCTCTTGGTTGCGTGTAGACGGACATCTTGCGAGTGCTGGCAAATGTAAGCATACTTGTACTAATTAAGCAGATAATATATTGATTTAATACCATTGTTCACTTTTAATTTGTAAGAGGTGATCCCGATTTCATGTCCGCCTTCCTTTGAATTAACCTGCATTCGAGTAATTTACTGTTCAACAATCGCAGCGGCCGATGCAGCCAACGACGCCATTACGTGGCGATATTAACTTATAAAAAATTAGCGGAAGCGAAAAACTCGCCCGCTATTAACATAATATACATTTTTCTCCACAGCCGCCCGACGTTGCAGAAAATACGTAGCTTTAAGATTCTTATTTTCAGTACAACAGCCGAGAGCCAGAGCCAGGACTCCGACTACAATGCAATGGTTAACAGAGGTAAGAAAAAATACTCTCGCGCGTGTGTGGGCCGTAATTGTAATTAATAACTAAAGATTTTTTGCTTTAAAGTTAACTGACTAGCCGAGGAAATTAATATGAAAAGTTTATTCCACTATTCAACTTATATGCTCATGTTGTAAGATTCAGCGAGTCTAACATTCATTAACGGAACAAATAATTTAAGATTAATATTGTTAAAAAGGAGAACTTTACGAAAGCATTTAATTGTAGGTCAAAATAAAATGAAATATCATTTTGATTAAGGCCCACCACGTAAGCCGGCAACAATCAAAATAATAATAATATATTAAATTACGAAGGCCGACGGACGCGAGAACTGATGGTTGTGTTGCAGTCAATGGATTCTCCTTTTTCTAGTTAATCTTAGAGTCATTTCCCTTTGGTTTGGCGATGTTTCTTTCTACGAGCCTTTTCAATAAGGCTGTCTCTGTAGAGGTATTTGTGTCGAGGGAATCTGAATTGTGAGTTTGGTTTTTGAACGGCCTTTCTGTTATTACCTTTGTTTTTGTCACTTTGTCGATAAGTGCTCTGTTTTGCTTGTCGCGTGGCCAGCTACTCATGGCGTTTGGGAGCGTAACGCAGCTTCTGGTTGTAGCTTGCTGCGGTCGAAAGCAGTCACCGGGGAATGCCTACCCGTTCTTCCTGCAAGGAGTGTGATGTAGAACCCTACTCTTTAATTTGTACTTTTCTCATGGCAGGTGTAGAGATCAACTCCGGAATGGCGGTTTCTCTCATAATTCAGACCGGATATTTGAAGCTAACCGAACTGAACCTGCTCTCTCTCTCTCTCTCTCTCTCTCTCTCTCTCTCTCTCTCTTTCTCTCTCTCTCTCTCTGTTGGTCCTCTGTGTAATCGCTTTGTGATTCCATTTCTCTTCTTTTGATGTATTTCTCAGAAATTCTCCACTCTCAACATTCAAAGTTCAATAGCATATACTCAACACCTAATGGACTGCTTCTGATTAAAATCTCTTTGGTTCTCCTACCTAAATTGGTTCTGACGCAGCATTACATACAGTCTCGTCGAAATGAAAGAATGATTAAAATTCCCTGTTTCTCTTAATGTCACTCGTCAGTATTCATTCTTTCAGGCATTATCATATGATTCAAGTTTTCGCTTTTGATATTCTTTTAAGAAATGATGCCTAATGTTAACAGCATTTACTAACAGCAAGAGCCGCCCTTTACTCGCCGTGAAATAATGGAGTTTTGTAGGACGTTTGAGTTAACCCCAGGAAACTAATGCACGACTTAAGCAGAAACTAGTAACTCGCCCCCCCCCCCCCTCCCCGCCTACCCCTAGCCGATTCTTTCAAGGATATAAGCCAGCTTCAAAGGTCTGATTAAGTCACAAATGAGTGGTACGTATGTATGCCGTCTGCAAAATGCGTTGCGATCAGAGTTATCAGTAAAAAACGGAGTTCGTAGTGGGAGTGATAACTGCGTAAATAGACTACTGGCCATTAACATTGCTACACCACGAAGATGATGTGCTACAGATGCGAAATTTAACCGACAGGAAGAAGATGCTGTGATATGCAAATGATTAGCTTTTAAGAGCATTCACACAAGGTTGGCGCCGGTGGCGACACCTACAACGTGCTGACATGAGGAAAGTTTCCAACCGATTTCTCATACACAAACAGCAGTTGACCGGTGTTGCCTGGTGAAACGTTGTTGTGATGCCTCGTGTAAGGAGGAGAAATGAGTACCATCACGTTTCCGACTTTGATAACTGCCGGATTGTAGCCTATCGCGATTGCGGTTTATCGTATCGCGACATTGCTGCTCGCGTTGGTCGAGATCCAATGACTGTTAGCAGAATATGGAATCGGTGGGTTCAGGAGCGTAATACGGAACGCCGTGCTGGATCCCCGCGGCGTCGTATCACTAGCAGTCGAGATGACAAGCATCTTATCCACATGGCTGTAACGGATCGTGCAGCCACGTCTCGATCCCTGAGTCAACAGACGGGGAAGTTTGCAAGACAACAACAATCTGCACGAAGAGTTCGACGACGTGTGCAGCGGCATGGACTATCAGCTCTGAGACCATGGCTGCGGTTACCCTTGACTCTGCATCACAGACAGGAGCGCCTGCGATGGTGTACTCAATGACGAACCTGGGTGCACGAATGGCAAAACGTCATTTTTTCGGATGAATCCAAGTTCTGTTTACAGCATCATGATGGTCGCATCCGTGTTTGGGCACATCGCGATGAACGCACGTTGGAAGCGTGTATTCGTCATCGCCTTACTGGCGTATCACCCTGCGTGATGGTATGGGATGCCACTGGTTACACGTCTCGGTCACCTCTTGTTCGCATTGACGCCACTTTGAACAGTGGACGTTACATTTCAGATGTATTACGACCTGTGGCTCTACCCTTCATTCGATCCCTGTGAAACCCTACATTTCAGCAATATAATGCACGACCGCATGTTGCAGGCCCTGTACGGGCCTTTCTGGATACAGAAAATGTTCGACTGCTGCCCTGGCCAGCACTATCTCCAGATCTCTCACCATTTGAAAACGTCTGGTCAATGGTGGCGAGCAACTGGCTCGTCACAATACGCCAGTCACTAGTCTTGATGAACTGTGGTATCGTGTTGAAGCTGCATGGGCAGCTGTACCTGTACACGCCATCCAAGCTCTGTTTGACTCAATGCCCAGGCGTATCAATGCCGTTATTACGGCCAGAGGTGGTTGTTCTGGGTACTGATTTCTCAGGATATATGAACCCAAATTGCGTGAAAATGTAATCACATGTCAGTTCTAGTATAATATATTTGTCCAATGAATACCCGTTTATCATCTGCATTTCTTCTTGGTGTAGCAATTTTAATGGCCAGTAGTGTAGGTGCAGAATGGGTACTTGAGATTTATTAAAACATAATACAGAATGGAGTCTCCGCTCGTCTGAAGAACAGAGTACACTAGACTTTGGTCAAGGTACAAGCTTGCAGCCCCGATCCCTGCCGTCCTCTCAGTCATGTTATACACACAATATTTTAAATGGTCACTCCCAGCTCTGAGATAAAACTTAAACATCGATTCCAGTGAAACAGCTTAAAATACCCTTCATGAGGTAACTAACACAGGGAAATAACAATCGTTTAAACCCCGAGCAATCCACACATAACCTTTAATCCATTAACGACAAACTGGTTAAGATAAAAGTTTTCTAAGTATCGTACCCCATCATGATGAAAAAACTATGTTGGAGAAACCAAGGTAACCGTGGTCGAACCGTTGGTTTCTCCAATTAAGTTTATTACTTTATGGAGCGGTACAATACTCAGAAAACCTTTTAGTGTGGTCGCGGAAGCCTACACAATTTTACTAACAACAAACTGCTTAATACAAATGCTCAAAATTAATGCTTAAAATAAGTACTTAAACTAACCGCCTACAAGAGGTTTATTACACTTCCTGTCCACCTCTGTGATCCAAAATTTTAAGTCAGTTTAAGGTAGCAACCCCCAGGTTCAGCTCTTGCCCAATGAACAGTTTATAAATGGGCAATGTGCGTTTCACTCACGACACTCGTAGTGGTTAGTACTTCTATCACACAAGTGACCCCAATGCATCCCTAGCTGTGTATGACACCATAGTAACCAGTCCGGAGCGGTGACTTCTGCTAGTACTGATCAAAACCTCTTTAGCAGTCAACACCAAAAGACGGGAAGCATACTAGGTGCCACTTAGACAAATCGAAGTGCGAGACTTGAGAAGAGGGGACACGCTGGGAAACCAGTCTACAATTAGGAACTTAGGTGAGTAAGTCAGAACGTATTGCTGCCATTTCAAAACGTAGTTCAATGGAGTGCACCTATTCAGCACTTAATCCCTCCTGGAAATTCGACTACACTCAAAACAGATGCAGTAGGGTTAACGTTGAGAAGCTTGGCGTCGAACATCCACTGCCCAGTGCGCTACAACGAACTCCAGGACAGATGAAGGCAAACGATGTACAGCAGGTGGCGACACAAACGGTCTCGCCGCCATGCCGCATCTTTTTGGATGCACTACAAATGAACTCCGGCTAGCAGTCACCAGTCGCCACCAGTAGTCCGCTAACTATTGCCTCAGGCAGCCTTCCCGTCTAGATTCTCGCACTATACCAGGAATGGTGGTTATCGCTGAAACAGCCGGTCTTCGGTTATATCCTTTTTCTTCAACGCCAGTTTAGCCGGACTGTTAAAACCGCGCACAATAACCGGTTTCTCAAATAAGTGATTTTTATTTAGTTATTGCTTTTATTTCCTGTAATAAACAGTAAAGCTCGAAAAGAGTTTGGAAAATTTTGACTTACTCGGTTTCAAGACACACAGAATCAAAATATTAAATTAAATGGGCACTTAAAAGGAAAACTGTCTATCCACCTTCGCTGCTTTTCCTGAAAGGTGATGAGTGGATGAATAGTACAATAGATCACCAGCATTCTCCTACTGATTCTAATTGTTTGAAACTCTGCTCAAAAATAATGTTAAATCGGCGATCATACCACTATTTGAACAGTACGAAGAGTTCAGTGAGGGTGAAAGCTGAGGCTGAAAAATCGTATTTTTCGTTTTAATTTCTTCCGTTTTCAAGGACTACAGGCAGATAAAGGTGTGTTATGTAGACACAGGCAGCAGAGCAGCTGCTTTGTATATTTATTGCAACTGTGAATGAATTGCTAAGTTTTAAGTTTTCTCCTAATATTATGTCACAAGTTTGTTGTGGCTTCCCCTGTTTTTAACCTTTTAAAGCAAATGGAGCATTGTACTTCATTAATACCGCCACTTCATAAAATACTTCCAAACTAGGGACGGTGTCATACTGTATGTAATACAATTTATGTCCAACGAGAAATTACCTTATAGACCAGATGAGTCAAGAAGTCTTGCACACTGCATGAACAAGCGTACCATCAAACAGGCCACGCCAAATCATAAACAGATAAATTGGTGTTCAGCAGTGTTTTTCCAATTTCTGTACCACGTATTTATCGACATCATTATAAAAAAATAGCATTCCTATATTCTATAATTATGTAATATTTCAAAGCAATGCAAATTTTAAGAATAAAAATTATCCGTTCTTTAAAAAAGGTTTCTTTAAAAAAAATTAGCACTGATGCTATGGCTAATTGATATTTCAGTTTTTTACCCGACTAATATTAAAAAATAAAAATACATGTTACACTCGAGACCAAAAAAATACCAAAATATCCCTAGTTCGGTACTAAAACACCGCTACCGGTTTTAAGCGCTCGGTTTTCCCCATCCCCACACTACACTCGCGACCGCTCCGGCCTTCTCTTCTTCCACGGCTTTGCCAGACATGGGGCGCCCCAGCTCGGAGCCAAGCATCATAAGCACCTCTCGATAATCGAAAATGTATCGCAAAGCGGCACAGAAGTAACAATTTAAAAGCCCATATCTGATGATGATCTTTCACCGTGTGAACAACGAAAATGTAGTAAGCGATAAAGTTTCTTTTTTTCTTTCATTACTTTGTGGAGGACGTCAGTGCTGAAATGTTTAGAAAACTTTAAAAATACGTTCGAAATGTGTTGGAAGTGGATAAGTGCTCTCTCTCTCTAAAATACTACATCAATATAGTCTCGCTGATTTGTGAGCCAAGAGTCACGCTGTCTTAAAACAGAGTTTCTAGCTCTGTTAATTGGCTTATTGTGTTGTAGAACAGAAACTTTTCTCTAACCGACCACAAGGCGGACAGAAGAAATGTCTGCTGCCTTGTCCAGCTTCCTGACAAAGAAAGAGTAATTAAATAAAATATAATTTACATTTACGATCGCAGATTCGTATGTCCATAAAATTATGAATCGTTCCACAAAGATCACTGGTGGATCTGATTATTATTTCGAATGTCGGTGGAATAAATTGTTAAATAAATGGTATCAAACCAATTTTCCTCGACAATTAGACCCTCGTACGCTGCCTATTCAGAGAACAGGTGTCTCGTGGGAGGTGGAGTTATATTCCGAACTCCCGTTTAATTATGTCTATAAACCGGGAGTCTCTCATATGGGTCATCAGGAGCATTTTCTCTGCTGTTTCAGCAGATGTTTGGAATTTCGTTCATGCGATGTGTAGCTGGGGTCTTTGTTGTTGTTGTTGTGGTCTTCAGTCCTGAGACTGGTTTGATGCACCTCTCCATGCTACTCTATCCTGTGCAAGTTTCTTCATCTCCTAGTACTTACTGCAGCCTACATCTTTCTGAATCTGCTTAGTGTATTCATCTCTTGGTCTCCCTCTACGATTTTTACCCTCCACGCTGCCCTCCAATGCTAAATTAGTGATCCCTTGATGCCTCAAAACATGTCCTACCAACCGGACCCATCATTTTGTCAAGTTGTGCCACGAACTCCTCCCCAATTCTATTCAATAGCTCCCCATTAGTTATCTGATCTACCCATCTAATCTTCAGCATTCTTCTGTAGCACCACATTTCGAAAGCTTCTATTCTCTTCTTGTCCAAACTATTTATCATCCATGTTTCACTTCCATACATGACTACACTCCATACAAATACTTTCAGAAACGACTTCCTGACACTTAAATCTATACTCGATGTTAACAAGTTTCTCTTCTTTAGAAACGCTTTCCTTCCCATTGCCAGCCTACATTTTCTATCCTCTCTACTTCGACCATCATCAGTTATTTTACTCCCTAAATAGTAAAACTCCTTTACTACTTTAAGTGTCTCACTTCCTAATCTAATTCCCTCAGCATCACCCGATTTAATTTGACTACATTCCATTATCCTCGTTTTGCTTTTGTTGATGTTCATCTTATATCCTCCTTTCAAGACACTGTCCATTCCGTTCAACTGCTCTTCCAAGTCCTTTGCTGTCTCTGACAGAATTAATTTGTCATCAGCGAACCTCAAAGTTTTTATTTCTTCTCTATGAATTTTAATACCTACTCCGAATTTTTCTTTTGTTTCCTTTACTGCTTGCTCAATATACAGATTGAATAACATCGGGGAGAGGCTACAACCCTGTGTCACTCCCTTCCCAACCACTGCTTCCCTTTCATGCCCCTCCACTCTTATAACTGCCATCTGGTTTCTGTACAAATTATAAATAGCCTTTCGCTCCCTGTATTTTACCACTGCCACCTTCAGAATTTGAAAGAGAGTATTCCAGTTAACAATGTCAAAAGCTTTCTCTAAGTCTACAAATGCTAGAAACGTAGGTTTGCCTTTCCTTAATCTTTCTTCTAAGATAAGTCGTAAGGTCAGTATTGCCTCACGTGTTCCAGTGTTTCTACGGAATCGAAACTGTTCTTCCCCGAGGTTGGAATCTACTAGTTTTTCCAAATATTATATCGTAAATACTTCAGGGCAGCCGATGTCCATAAGAGTGTTATCACGGTATAAGTTAATTAAAAGTCTCATGCTAGCCCACAATATTTAAAGCCACCCCAACCAAAATCATAAAATATAATTATCAAAATAAAAATGTATAATTATCCCGTGATAAGTGATAAAGGCCACACACATACATATACAAAGTTATACTGTGATACAACAGTAATACACTTAAAGTAATATACAACTGCAGTAGTGACAGAGCAGTGCTGCCACTACTGAAGTACCAGTTATTCTTTACTGTTACAGTTACTGTAAATTCATGTCGATAAGGCCGGAGTCACGCTATCATATTTCTTTGTCAAAGTTGATATGTCAAACATTTGTGTGAAAGAAACATGATATGCAATAGGAAAATTTGTCAAAGCTCACCTTTCATCAAAGAAATATAATCAAATCTAGGGCCTCTGTTCCCTCTGATGAGAAATGTAGCCGATGGTATCGCTACAGCTATTTGATTTCTGTAGCGTATTTGTAAACATGGCTCCAAAGTGTAGTTGGTATGTTCCTTCAGCTCCTTATAATAACCTTGCTTCGACTGGGGTGGGGGCGAGCAAGGGACACAGTGCCCATTGTTAATTGTGTGCTAATGGACATGTGGAATGTACAGCAGGCAACTTCAAATCTACACTCATAGCAACAGCCACCCAACTCTACATCTGAAAGCAGTGGTGGCTCGTAAGTACACATTCTGGGTGTTCTCAATTTTTGTTTAGATTCAGATAAATTTGGAAACATGAAATTAATAGCATCTGTTGCATAACAGTTATGCATGTCAACAAGTTTATACAGCTACAACCACTGCCAATAACAATAACAATAGTAATAATGATGATAATAATATGCATAATTAATCTCATAAAAGTAATTGTTTTGTGGAAGTTTGTTGTTTTATACATAATCAAGCACAGTTTAGGGCAATAACGAAATAACATGTAACTTTTGCAACTCTCCATTTCGCATTTTTGTGTAAGTGGAAGTTTTGTGATTTTACATTTTTTCGGACAAAAGTAAAAGATCCATAACAGATGTGTTAGTTCACAAATTTACTTCCATGCTGAAAATCAGATATTCTTACGCTGTACCCACACAACAACTTGTGCTAACTATACACTTCCCTTGTTAAGTTTTCGCTTGTAGTCACACTTATTTGCTTTCGTCACTCTCTCAATTGAAGGATCTGTTCTCGGAGGTCCTAGTTCTTTTGCCGTTAACTTTCCCTGATAAGTTACTTTTAAGTTCCCAGAATAGAGTGTGCACTGATATGAAACTTCCCGTCAGATTAAAACCGTGTGCCAGACCGAGACTCAGACTCGGGACCTTTTCCTTTCCTGGCAAGTGCTCTGTCAACTGGGATACCCAAGCATGACTTGCGATGCTTCCTCACAGCTTTACTTTTCTATTAGCATTTAAAGGCGGTTCAACATAAAAGTAGCTCGTGTTTACACTGCACATGAAAGCCGATTCCCATATAGTAAACAACCAACTCCAAATGCAAAGTGCCGTTTGTGGAAATGATTAAACTCGAATAATAATGTCTACCAACATGGTCACTTGACTAGAATACAAATGAGGTGCTGAGATCCATAAGGGCTCATGCCACTTTTTTTTCAAATACGAGTTTATTATGAAAATGGGTTGTGCCATCTGCTCGTCGTTTACTTACGAAAGGTCTCTTCTCGCACCAATTTGTTTCAAGATACAGTCATTGTAAATCTGTGTCTAGTTATGAAATGGCTCATGTCAATGACAAGAGCCCTTTCTTAAATAGAGCATGGTTGGCAGCAGTGGTCTGGTAAACAGCTGCTTCTGTTCACTAGTATGTGTAGTTTACAGTTATTTCCTCTCTCTTAATTGTGATTGTTATTTTGTAGGTTAGTTTCAAGTGATTTCTTTAACCTAAAATTAATTTAAGAGTTATTAAGAAGAGAGTGATAATAATGTCGTGGAAGATAATAAACCTAAAAGAGGAGTTCACAAGATCGAAAACTACAAAGTAAATCTATAAAAAAAAACACAAATCCTTGGTGATGAGTATATTAATTACAAAGCGAATGTTTCTCAAGCACGAAAAACAAGGACACCATGCTCGTAAATTGATTTATTTATTTTGAAATACCTTATATCTAGACAGTTCTGTAGGTTTGTGTTGTTGGTTATGCTTCAATTTATCGCGTTTTGTTGTTCTACATAAGCCCTAACTTATCCTATATCTTCAAGTCTTACATTTTTAAACAGATTTTAAAAGAAATGGGACTAACTTATTCTGCATGTTGTATGTGCAGAATGAAATGTTTCAACAAGTTTTCTCAGAAGGACCAAATTAACTTTCTTAGCAAAGGCAGAAGCTTTGCAAGCAAAGTTGAACAAGACAAGTCATTAATAGAAGCCCATCCAGGGGAAAGCAGAAGTTCTAGGTTGAAATCTAACCCCACAAATGACAAAGAAGAGGAGTTTACGCATTCTGTTGAACATGTGAGCTCATTTACGTTTCATGTTGAGGCTGGTGAACAACGAGTTAAGGTTTGCAAACAAGCATTTTGAGTTTGTATGCCGTAGTGGATAAACAAGTTAGAAGACAGAAAGAGCTAATTTTAAAAGGTGAGCCACCTAGAGATTTGAGAGGACAACAGAAGAACCATAAGACTTTTCCACATGGTTATACTGACCAAATCAAATACCACATTAAGTCATTCACCCTAAAAACTAGCAACTACTTGTCGAAAGAAATACAATATTTGGATGCAAGGCTTAACATAAAGGAAATGTACAACACGTTTTTAGAGAAATATCAGGTTGTGGTGTAAAATATAATTTTTATTATAAGGTATTCAATTAACATTTAAACTACCGGTTTGGAAGGCCCAAATTGACACTTGCTGTGAGTCTGCCATGCTTAATATGCGAATCAAATATCAGCTTCATGATACAGCAAAACGAGTGGCTATTGCACAGTTACTCATGCACAAAATGCACGGTAACAAATTTGATACTTCACTACGTGAAACAAAACAATACTGTGCAGAACCTGATAATGGTGTGCTTTTGTGTTTTGACTACATGGCAAACGTTTGTTTGTCCATAATTCGAGTTCAAGACGTCTGTTACCTTAGGCAGCTGTCAGTTTATCCATTTTGTATCCACAACAGCAGTACTGACATAGCATCCTTTTGTTGTACCACCAAGGGATTACAGGAAAGAGCAGCAATAAAATTTTCTCTTTTATAATGAAGTCTATCAATGATAATATACCAGAAAATGTTGATGATTTGAACCTGTACAGTGTTAGTCCTTTGTTTATGAAAGGACTATTGTCAGACAACTTTGACAGACACTAGCATGCAACATAAACAACATAATTGTTTTTAATCATCAGTAATAAACTAAAGGAAAAGTAACACTTTCAGCTTTTTATTAGTGGAATCCTCCACAACACGTTCAAACTAGCTATCCCAACACAGTCATGCATTTCTCTGCCCATACACGAAGCATACACTGAAAGAATGATTATTCCTAAAAAGAAAATGGATGATATAAAGAAGCTTGTTCAGTTCATCCCTGAGGAACATGGTTTCTTTTATGACGAGGTGATTCAGTGCCTTTGAGTTGAAAAACAACTGTCAAATTTAATGATATGAGACTTTAATATTAATTTGTGTTTGTTAAAAACCCATTCTTATGTGTCTGTTATAGCCAATCTCAGTTGTGTATGCAATGTTTAATGTAAAATAAATAGCCATCATAAAGTCTCAATCAGTTATTGCATTTTTTTTCCTTTTGTCTCTATGAATGGGCTTTTGTCAGTCCTTTGTTGACGAAAGGACTCTTGTCAGACAACTTTGATAGGCACTGTCATGCAACATAAACAACATAATTGTTTTTAATCATCATTATTATTATTAGGTGTTGGTAGAATCAAAATACCTAGAATAAAAAAATCTGTCGTATTTAGTAATATTTGGTAAATAAACAGCTTTTTTTAAATTTCCCAACAGTTTACTTTTCGTGACAAGAGCCCTTTCATAAATAACCGATTCAATTGTATTATATAGTGAATGAATTAGCGTATCTGAGTTGTGTGCTATCACCTAGCAGGATTTATGCTGAGCGAACGGAGATAAAAGTCTGTCGTAGTATGCTACCACCTGATGGCACTGATGTAAATGTCTACCTGATTGCAAGGGCTAGCTATGCACATCGTAAACCGTGTATGTTGTTTTTCAAATCCATATGTATTTGGCCTGTAAGGCATTTGTGACAAGCGAATTGCGCATACGCAAAAGCTCCTTAAATCATGCACAAGTAAAGGTGTGCTCGAGACCCTGGTGGGAGTTTCACAGAGTCAAGAGGAACAGCAGCGCAGTAGATTTAAGTGCCATACCTTTCATCTTGAAGCATCTATGTTACGTTTAACACCATTGAAAGAAAAATAACCGATAAATCAGCAAGTTGTCGAAAGTTAGGGTGTTTATGTGCTCTTGTTCTCTTGCACAGCAGCCGCCGCAGTCTGTAAACAACATACAGGCAGCTTCTCAGCAATCCAGAGTAGAGAACGACACGCTCTAAAATAAAATAAAAAAATTTAGCTCTCCATTCTGCTTTGTTTATTTATGAATTCTGGAAGCCGTAAGTTAAAAAGCACTTTAACTGTTTCGTACTTTTTATTAATTTGTAGTTTTTGGAACACTAATTCTATTAATTAAATTATTCAAAAATAAAAATAGTTTTTAATGCCCACATAGCATACTAACCGTTTATTTATCTTCAGATATTCCTCCTTCAGTGCTTTATAAATCGCTTCACATGTATCTGGAATTGTTTGGGTAATGTGCTCAGTGGTATTCGAGTGCTGTATTGTAAGCTAGACTTGCACTCTCCTGTAGCAAGAAATAGCATTGTTATCATGAGCTTATCTTCTGCATTTCTCAAGTGAGTATCCTGCTTTGTAATATGAGCATCCACTTTACCGTGTAAGTAATGAAATGCATTCTCTTCCATTTGTAAGTAATCTACATAAGATTTGATGGCCTCCATTGCAACTCTCGTAACAAATTTTGCTGATTGCTGTTATTATCTCCATGTAAAATCCATGGCTTCTCTCAAGTATGTTTCCTTTTTCTCAGGTCTTCTCTTCCCAATGCACACACAATGCAGTAGTGGTACAAGTAACTGAAGCGCATTATAAGAAGTTGTTGTTTCCAGAATGAAATTTTCACTCTGCAGCGAAGTGTGCACTAAGATGAAACTCCTGGCAAATTAACACTGTGTGCCGGACCGAGACTCGAACTCGGAACCTTTGCCTTTCGCAGGAGAGCTTCTGTGATGTTCTGTGATGTTTGGAAAGTAGGAGACATGATACTAGCGGAAGTAAGGCTGTGAGGAGTGGCTCTGAGTCGTGCTTGGGTAGCTCAAATGGTCGACCACTTTCCCACGAAAGGCAAAGGTCTTGTGTTCGAGTCTCAGTCCCGCACACAGTTTAATCTGCCAGAAGTTTCAGAAGTTGTTGTTGTCCGCCATCTTGAACTTTATTGAAAAATATGACAGTGTAATGCCCTTTTTAGCATCACGTCAAATATCTTTGCCAAAAAAAAAAAATAACGAATATTGATCATATTTCTTTATCAAAGAAATATGATAGTATAATACCGGCCTAATACGAATATCGCAGTACACTAATGTCGGACTGTCATGTTGAATGGGGATGTAAAATTCCGACTTAAAAATCATTTTCTTTGTAACAGAAAACAAACCGATGCTGTGTTTCCATTGAAAGATCTGACGAGCAGATATCTGCCGAAACACCAGATAAAATATGGCTGACACCCTGCATAAAATGAAATGACTTGATTGACTGACTCACTCACCATCACTCAGCCCAAATCGCTAAGGACAGAATCTTGAAATTTTCAGAGGGTGTTGATCTTATATTGTAGGCATCGTTCAAGAAGGAATTTTTCGGAATTCTGCCCCCTATGGGGATGAAATAGAGGCTGAAAGTTTTTTTGAAAATACATTTGTATTAAGGATATTTTGAAGCTAGAACTACAAAAATTTGTATTTGGTTTCTTGATCGGAAATAAATAAATACGTGTTTTAAAATTTTTGGATATTTATCTTCTATGTGGGTGAATTTTTTTAAAAAAAATCATTATTAAAGAAATGTTAAAGCATTTTAAAGCTATGAAAATTGGTGTTTGACTTCTCAGTTCGAAATAAAAAAAGGTGTTTTAGTGTGGATTTTTTTAAGCATCAACCCATAAGGGGTGAAATAGGGGATGAAAGTTTTTACGGAAATATTTAATTGTGAAAGGATTTTTAAGCTAAATCCTTGAAAATTTATGTTTGGCTTCTGAATGAGAAATTAAAAAAAAGCGTCTTCCATTGTGTTTTGGAAATTCAGTCCCTGAGGAGGTGAAATAAGGGGTGAAACTTTTTACGAAAATATTTCGCTATTTTAAAAGTTTTTAACGCTGTATCTATGAAAATTGGCATTTGACTGCTAAAGAAACATGTGTTAGGGTATGAAATTTTCTATGGAAATATCACCACAAGAACTAAAACGCAATATTTTCAAAGACCTCAGACTCCAGCTACCAGAATCGCTTTTGATCAGAAGAGTACGTTGAAACGATCATGCTACTATAGCCTTAACTAACATTTAGAAGATGCTGCTATTTGTGAACTACATAACATTCGATGAAAGAAAAACAAAACAAAAATCTGTGCAGACCATAAAGACTACACAAGTGAAACAGCGGGCGCTAAGCTGGTCTTTGATATTTTGCAAAATAGCGAAGGTCCAAAACGCTGGCCGAATCGTTAATTTGAAATTCATGCAGCTGCTACTTTGTGACAGAGGGCCGCCACTCCAGTATTCCAAACCTTTGAGCTATGAGGACTAGTTTCACTGGTCAGAACAAATCTGATATCCTTGTTAGGTTGGCGACGGGGTCATTTTTCTGTTGGCGGATGCATACTGAGGGGCGTTAACAAAATTGTTGAGAGAGGAGCTCGTTATGTCAACTCGTTACACTTACTAGCGTGGGGTGTTGTAAGTCCATGTGCTGCTCTTGGTTGCAGCTATTGACTGCCCAACTCTTGTAGTGCAGCTCTGATCCGGAATACTACCATGAGCATTTCGGTTGTGACTTAATA
This sequence comes from Schistocerca americana, assembly GCF_021461395.2. Classification (NCBI taxonomy): domain Eukaryota; kingdom Metazoa; phylum Arthropoda; class Insecta; order Orthoptera; family Acrididae; genus Schistocerca; species Schistocerca americana. The sequence continues at coordinate 483,090,687 of NC_060126.1, read as the reverse complement.
GCGGTGCAACCGTTAGCATCCCGATCGGTAGGCGTGATAAAGTTAGGCATGTTTGCGCTGTAGGTAATTTGTGCTGACCCTGCCTGGGCTTCACTCACCTCTCTTCTCTTGGCTACTAATCATTTAAGTTTTCAGTGTAGTCTCTCTCTCTTTCTCTCTCCCTCTCTCTCTCTCTCTCTCTCTCTCTCTCTCTCTCTCTCTGTAAACGGGGGCTAGACGAGTTATTAAGATGCTCGTTTATATTTCAACTAATCGTTTTATTTGCCTTGACCTGCAATAAGACATTTTCATGCCAGATTTGATTTAATTCCAGCTGGAATAGCCGTTTTTATATTGTAAGAGGTAATATCGCATTTCAGTGTGTTTATGGAACAAAGTATTAACATTTTTATCACATCTGACTGTCTCCCAATCTGTAGAATAGAGGAATATCAGATATATACAAATGAGAAAAAGACTGAGTAACCAACGAAAGTGTAACGCTCTACGAGTCAGGGAGTGGAATATCAGAAGTTTGAACCTGGAACAGAAGCTAAAAAATCTGAAAAAAGAAATGCTAAGGTCCAGTCTAGACACAGATAAAGCGTAATGGATTATTATATGGTAATATCAGCAAATTGTATAACGGTATAACGAGAGTAGGATTCGTTATGAATAGGAAGGCAGGGCAGAGAGTGAGTTGCTGTGAACAGTTCACTGGTAGGATTGTTCTCATCAGATTCGACAGCAAACCAACACTGACAACGATAGCTCAGGTTACATGCTGATATCACTAGCAGGAGATGAACAGACGGAGTAAGTATGTAAGGGTACTGAGGGGTAATTCAGTGCATAAAGGGAGATGAAAATCTAATAGTCCTGGAAAATTGGCATGTGGTTCTACGGGAAGGAGTAGAAGAAAGGGTTACAGAAGAAAATAGGCTTGGTTGTAGGAATGAGGTAGAAGAAAGACTAATTGAGGTTTGCAATAAATTGAAGATGGTAATAGCGAATACTCTGTTCAATAATCACAAGAGGAGGAGGTATGCTTGGAAAAGGCCGGATAATGTGGGAAGATTTCAGTTAGATTACATCATGGTCGGACAGAGATTCTGAAATTAGATACTGGGTTGTAAGGCATATCCACGAGCAGAATTAGACTCAGACCACAATGTAGTAGAGACGAAGAGTAGGCTGAACTTTAAGAGGCTAATCACGAAGAATGAATATGCAAAGAAGTGGGATATGGAACTACTAACAAGGGAACCTCCCCATCGCACCCCTCTCAGATTTAGTTATAAGTTGGCACAGTGGATAGGCCTTGAAAAACTGAACACAGATCAATCGAGAAAACAGGAAGAAGTTGTGTGGAACCGTGAAAAAAATTAGTAAAATATACAAACTGAGTAGTCCATGCGCAAGATAGGCAACATCAAGGAGAATGTGAGTTCAGGAGCGCCGTGGTCCCGTGGTTAGCGTGAGTAACTGTAGAACGAGAGGTCCTTGGTTAAAGTCTTCCCTCGACTGAAAATTTTACTTCTTTATTTTCGCAAAGTTATGATCCGTCCGTTCGTTCATTGACGTCTCTGTTCACTGCAATAAGTTTAGTATCTGTGTTTTGCGACCGCACCGCAAAATCGTGCGATTAGTAGACGAAAGGACATGCCTCTCCAATGGGAACCGAAAACATTTGATCACAAGGTCATAGGTCAACCGATTCCTCCACGGGAAAACACGTCTGATATATTCTATACGACATTGGTGACGGCATGTGCGTCACATGACAGGAATGTGTTGTCGATCCACCTAACTTGTACACTTGCCGAATGGGTAAAAAGATTCTTCTTCCTTGCCCGATTTAGGTTTTCTTGTGGATGTGGTAATCACTCCCAAAGAAGTGGTGAAAACATAAGAGTTTGTCACATAAACTAAAAATAAAAAATTAAACTTTTCACTCGAGGGAAGACTTGAACCTAGGACCTCTCGTTATGCAGCTGCTCTCGCTAACCACGGGACCACGGCGCTCCTTGACTCCCAGTGTCCTTGATGTTGCCTATCATTGCATGGACTACTCAGTTTGTATATTTTACAAATTTTTTTCATAGTTCCACACAACTTCTTCCTGTTTTCTCGATTGATCTGTGTTCAGTTTTTCAAGGCCTATCCACTGTGCCAACTTATAACTAAATCTGAGGGGGGTGCGATGGGGAGGTTCCCTTGTAAGGAACGATGAGATACACTTGAAGTTCTCTAAGATTATAGATACTGCAATAAGGAATAGCTCAGTAAGCAGTACACTTGAAGAGGAATGGACATGTCTGAAAAGGGCAATCACAGAAATTGGAAAGAAAAACATATTTACAAGGAAGGTAACTGTAAGAAACCATGGGTAACAAAACAAGTGAAAGAAGGAAGTACAAAAATGTTCAGGGAAATTCAGGAATGTGGAAATACAAGTCACTTAGGAATGAAATAAGTAGGAAGTACAAGGAAGCCAAAGCGAAATAACTGCATGAAAAATTTGAAGAAATCGAAAAAGAAATTACTGTTGGAAGAAACGATTCAATGTACAGAAAGTCAAAACTCCCTCCAGTGAAATTACAAGCAAAGGTGGTAGCATTAAGAGTGCAATCGAGAGCAGAGAGCACGTAAGTGGGAAGAAAATATTGAAGGCCACTTTGAGGGAAGGACTTATCTGTTGAGGAGGACTTGTCTGATGATATAGTAGAAGGAGAAACAAGAGTCAGTAGGAAAGAGAAAGGGTATCCATTATTATAATCAGGATGTAAAAGAGCTTTGGTGACTTAAGGTCAAATAAGGCAGATGAGGTAGATAACATTCCATCGGAATCTGTAAAATCATTGGGGGAATTGGCAACACTATTCACATCGGTGTGTAGAATGTATGAGTCTGGTAATATACTGTCAGACTTTTGGAAGAATATCAACATAATCCCAAACACAGCAAATGGTGGCAAGTGCGAGAATTATCAGATTAACAGTTCATGCATCCATGGTACCGAAAAGATTAATAGACAAAATAATGGAAAAGAAAATTGAGGATCACTTAGATGACTATCGGTTTGGGTTTAGGAAAGGCAAAGGCACCAGAGAGGAAGTCTGACGTTGCAGTTGATAATGGAAGCAAGACCAAAGTAAAATCAAGACACCTTCATAGGATTTGTCGACCTGGGAGAAACGTTCGACAATTCCGAGAAAAATAGGGGTAAGCTATAGGGAGAGATGGATAATATACAATATGTACAAGAGTCAAGAGGGGATAATAAGAGTGGATGACCAAGAATGAAGTGCTCAGATTAAGAAGAATGTAAGACAGGGATGTTGCCTTTACCCCTACTGTTCAATCTGTATAGTGAAGAAGCAATGAGGGAAATAAAAGAAAGGTTCAGGAGTGGAATCAAAATTTAAATTGAAAGGATATCATTGATACGTTTCACTGATGACATTGCTATCCTGAGTGCAACTGAAGAAGAATTACACATTATGCTGAATGGAATGAACAATCTAATGAGTACAGAATGTGGATCAGGACTGATGGTCACAAAGTAGGTGAAGTTAAGGAATTCTGCCACCTACGCAGCAAAATAACCAATGATGGACAGAGCAAGAAGGACATCGAATGCAGAATAGCCCTGGCAAAAAGGACATCCCTGGCCAAGAGAAGTTTACTAGTATCAAACATCGGCCTTAATTTGCAGAAGAAATTTCTGACAATGTACGTTTGGAGCCCAGCTTGTGTAGTAGTGAAGCATGAACCACGGGAAAATTGGAACAGAGGAGAATCGAAGCATTTGAGACGTGGTGGGCTGATAAGGTAAGGAATGAGAAGGTTCTGTGAAGAACCAGAGAGGAAAGGAATATGAGGAAAACACTGACAAGTAGATGGGACAGGATGATAGGATATGAAGCTGTAGAGGGTAAAAAATGTAGAGGACAGCTAGTGTCTTTTCTTGCAGTTACAGTTAATGTTCTTCCAGCTAACATGTCGATTACTTTTGTTGTCCATCACCATGGAATAAGTTGTAATGATTTATAAAGTAACCCACGCTTCCAAACCAGTTCAAATGTTCAACTTACTTATAGATCGATGAAAGCAACTGATGTTTTCTGCTTCATTTGATATCCTGCTTCAATGAATTATGTTTATGCTAAAATTTGACCAGTGCAACTTCATTCTGGTCAGAAGCCATCTTGCTCAATGGGAAGGTTCTGTAAGACCACTGGACATCCGATTGCACGACTTCATTCGAGGAACTTAGAAACAATGCTCAATAGTGTCATAGGGCAATAGTTCTTTGGCTGGTCTGATGAGTTGCTGGGATTGTGTATTGTTATGATTGTTGGTTGCTTCATTTTTTTGAAAGATTGAACAAGCTTTAATGTCAGAGACGAAACTGCCAGCCATCTTTTTGCATAGCTCTCACGATGCAGAAGAAATTCAGGACGTATTCCATCACTTCCAGATGTCTTCCCAGGACGTAAAGTTTTAAAAACAGCAGAAATTTCAGATGCTCAGAGCGGTCTTGACAACTTAGATTGCTCTTTAGCACTCTTTTTTTAGCAGTGTAAGTTTGTGTCTGAAGTAGCCTGTATGAGTTTTATCCCTTGGCGCTCTGAATGTACCCAGTAAATATGATACAGTCCCATTAGCTGATACACCAATGTTGTTCCTGACTTTTATTTCATTCCCACTCAACTTCCTTAGTAATGATCACACTTCTCTACTTATTCGAAAACTCAGTGACTCAGCGGTCTCTTTCCACTTAATATAACTGGCTGTATTGAGGTTATGAAGCAAGTTATCCATTATCTCTGGGTCACCACTTTTAAGAAATTCATGATACTGTTTCATGTTACTTTCATTCCACCCTGGAATATATTGCTTGTGGTAGCCCCTTGGGGTTGCCTTGTTTCCTATACTTATCATAACTCTAACAAGTCTCTCACAGTTATTTACTTTGGAGAAAATCCAGTCAAAACATTTGTCCTATTTTTTAACCAGTATACTTCAGATCAAACAAATTATGCAGTAAATGACAGAGAACCATCATAGTTGCAATATTGATTTCTTTTACTATCTGATGATTAGTTTTGAGGCTAAATTCATTGTCAGATCATCCCAAAAACCAGAAACCAAGTATCAATCATTTTGTACATTACAGACTGTGACACAGTACAAAGATAACTGATAACGATTGGTACATTCCAGTAAGCTATGCAGTAACATACATTATGACGGCCACATGAATTGTCATTGCAGTCAAGCACATCTTTAGTATAAATCAGTAAATGGCTGAACTTCATTCACCTAACTAAGATATCAAAGTGTGGAAGATATTAGTGAGACTTGGGTAGGAGGTACTTATTTGAACTGTAGTGTCTATATGTATTTTACATATATGTTTTTCTCGTTTTTCAGTTATTTATAAAATGGTCGACCACACATGTGGTAACAAGCATTACAAAATAAATACTTCAGAGACAAGCAAAAGCAAGAAGATATTTAAGTTGCAATTTATGATGGAAGCAAAGAAGCATCTGTACATCGTCATTCCAGCACCATACTCAGCAAATCAATGAAAGAAATTTTGAACATCTTGGCAAAGCTAGTAATAGAAAAAAACAAATCTTAAGAATACCAACTAACAGAATCATGAACAAACTTGAAAGACAATAGGATATGACATGTAAGATAGAAAATTAGCCCATAACCGCACAGTCAGGTATAAAACCATTATGTTGAACTGGATATAAAATAGTGGTACATCTGCCTTTAAGAACATGGTAACAGAGTGCTATACTCATAAAAAAGAGCATATATTCATAAATGACGTAAATCATTGTAAATGTACGTTTTTCCACAGTGTGGATGTCTGTTCTTTTACCTTACAAAAATGAGTTAGAGCAGAAATCAATACTAAAACATTAAAATATTAATGCAACAGTGTATTTTAATAGAAGTTCAATGTTGTACAAACAAAGTTATCTATGCTACTGACTATGAACCCATAAAACACCACTCTCAATTTAGTTGCCTAGCTTCAGAAAAAAATTGATAGTTTTCTCCTGTGGCAAATAAGTAACAGATAGGCAAATTAGTATAACCAACCACATTGATGAACCACAGGAATGGATACATATCATATTAATGAACCCACTGAAGTTTAGTATTGCAAAGTGCAGCAATAATCTGAATTGTAGTAATAAATGCCAGACCTCGATTGAGTGTGGTGATTGTTAAAACCTCAGAGTATGGCTGGATGTTATGATACCAGAATGACCTGTGGAGCCCAAGAGGTAGCTGGAGATTTCTATATAGCAATTACTTTTAGTTCTCCAACTTTTACTGTAATTTCTTGAATGTCATTGATATCAGATACAAGGTATAGTTATGCATTCTTGACTGTTAATTGTACAAGTTACCACTCCATAAGCATGATAGTACATTGCTCCTATTAAGTCACAATATAACACCACTGTTCAATCAGTCACCTAATTTATAATTTTTATTGGCATTTATATTTTCTTGTAATGTAAATGTCATACACAAAGACTATTTGGAAAGTATGATATGTGTGATGTTAGAGTGCTTTGCTAATGGATATTTGCAACTTATGTAAAGAACTATATCAAATGTATAATTTACTAAATAATAATTTGTCATGGCTTACTGAAGTGTCATGTAAAAGATCGAGTGCATTTGTACTGTACAGAAGTTACTATGGGAATCATAAAAGGTGGCTTGGGTTATGATGTGCTACATGCAGAGCGAGCTGGAATGAGAGGACACAGTCTGTATTCAGCACTGAAAGAGGCAACATTCGGATGGAGCAAGTCATGCCTCACATGGAAACTGTTACACAATAGCGTTGAATGAAGAAGACTGTTGAATTATTAAGGCTTCAGTACAAATCGTTGGGCAATGATATAGATATTAAAATGACGACAAGAATTGATTAGTCCATCTTCAAGAAACTTTTGCACTGTACCATAGTTAGTGTAGCTGGCATTACTATCTGCCACATCCAACGCCTAGAGCCAACAGGCTATGAACTGCATAATTTGAAAATTAGGAGTGTGAACCATTAATTCAAAATTAACTTTTTTCTGAATAATTATAGTGTTGAACATAAAATTTGAGTCACTCTGTTATTTTATTCCTAATCATTCACCTATAGAGGGTCCTTTCCTGGTATTCGATTATTCAGAGTGAACCTCTTATAAAAACATTTGAAGTGCCTTAACCAGTATGTACAGTTACAAATTTTCATCTTTAAATCAATTTCTGAAAATAATTGTTGTGAACTAACTTTTAAAGTGAAGGTAGAAGTATTGTATGATTTGTATAGTAGAAGTTCAGAAGTGAAATTTTGCTGAAGTCCTGAAGTAGATGTTCTCAGACAAATTTAACGATTTTAATATTCTTATTCTGCCAGTGGCCATACCGCAGTGGTAACACCAATTCCCATCAGATCAACAAAGTTACGTGCTGCCGGGCTGGGCTCACACTTGGATGGGTGACCATCCTGTCTGCCGAGTGCTGTTGGCAAGCGAGGTGCACTCGGCCCTTGTGAGGCAAACTGAGGAGCTACTTGATTGAGAAGTAGCGGCTTTAGTCTCGGAAACTGACATACAGCCGGTAGAGCAGTATGCTGACCACAAGCCCCTCCATATCCACATTCAGTGATGCCTCTGAGCTGAGGATGACACGGCAGCTGGTCAGTACCATTGGGCCCTCATGCCCTGTTCGGTAGGAGGAATATTCGACTCTCTTTGTGGCAATAAGTAAAGTGAAAGCGAGTAAATAAGTTTTGAATAAAGTAAAGATAAAAATGAAATTCAGTAAAGCACAGAGACTTATAAAAAGAAATTTGCATCTGTGGCTCACTAACACTGTTGCATAAAAATACACACCCTACTTTTGACATTTGAAAGATCATTTGTAAAGAGAAAGTTATAAACAAAGTGTCTTAATAAATTAAATGTGTTTATTATGCTATCCGAATATTTAAGTATCTAATCTGTTGATAGTGGAAAATGCAAACATAGAAGTCCCCTCTGGACAAATTTATTTTGTCACATAGTGATAATTAAATATCCATGAACTTTCTAGATCAAAAGTTTGTATGTATGTGGGTGTAGTAATTGAAAGTTTCCTGTGTCTTTCTCAGAACTGTACCCTGAAAGTATACGAGGGCTATCTACAAACTACATTACGTTTTGGAATTAAAAATAAATAAAGTATTGGAAATTTTTTTTATTATATACAGATGAAAGCCACACTTCAATACTACTTTTCTACATAGTTGCCATTTAAATTAAGACACTTATCGTAGCGATGGACGAGCTTGGAAATTCCTTCGTCGTAAAATTCGGCCGCCGGCGCCTTCAACCACGTGGTTACCTCTTCTTAAAACTGTGCGTCATCATCAAAACGCTGCACAGCCAATCACTTCTTCATTGCTGGGAATAAGTGGAAGTCGCTCGGTGCCAGGTCGGGACTGTACGGCGGATGAGGAAACAACTCCCACTTAAAAGATTCGAGAACTTCACGAGTGGCATTTGCCTTGTGGGCCCGGGCATTGTCGTGAATCAGCAAGATCTTTGAGCCCAACTTTCCCCTGCGCTTGTTTTGTATTGCTCTTCTGAGGTTGTGCAGAGTTTGGCAATACCTTTGAGAGTTTATTGCAGTTCCTCTCTCCAGGAAATCCACAAAAATCACATCTTTTCTGTCCCAAAAGACAGTCGCCATCACCTTCCTTGCCGACATTGTCTGCATGCATTTCTTGGGTTTTGGGGGGGAATTTGTGTGCCCCCACTGCATTGACTGCAATTTTGTCTCGCAGTTCACATGCTTGACTCATGTTTCGTCACCAGTAATGATGCGATCGAGTAATGAGTCACCATCTTTCTCGTAAGCGTCCAAAAACGTTAACGCTGCAGCCGTTCGCTGATTTTTGTGAATCTTTGTCAAGATTTTTGGTATCCATCTTGCACAAAACTTGTGGTAATGATTTCGTGCAACAAACTTCGTGAAATTTGTGGAAAGCTCATAGAGAGTTCCGTTATTGTGAAATTACGGTTTTCACGGACCGCAGCATCGACTTTTTCGACAAGTTCAGCAGTCACTATGCTGGGTCTTCTACTTCGCTCTTCGTCGTGAACGTTAGTTCGGCCATTTTTAAATTTTATGACCCATTGACGCACTCCACCTTCAGTGATTATGTTGTCCCCATACACTTCATAAAGCTGGCAATAGATTTCTATCGGTGTACAGTTTTTTGAAGTCAGAAACCTTATTACAGCACACACTTTCACACTTCGCAGCATTTTCAATTAACGCTGACATTTCAAACTAGCACGGCAGGATGCCGACTGACCGGCGGAATACCATGACACCAAGATGGCCACGCTAGCCCCGCCCCTAACGGACACAAACGAAAACGTAATGTATTTTGTGGATAGCCCTCGTATTTATTTGTGAAATTAAGTTTGGGAACAATAGGAAAATAGGCCTAATTTACTTTTTCTGCTTTTCTGGAACTTAACCATTTCTTTGCCAAGATAGGCTGGTGACCACAAATCCATTAAACAGATCATTTAATGAACTTGGTACAGAAAGGTCGTAGATTCAGTATTATCCAATTTTACTGCATTTCTTTCCAACATCCAGGGAACTCTTAGGAAAAGGAACTAATAGCTCATTTCCATATGCATTAGCCATACATCAGGTCAGATCCAGTAAAAGGGTTAGCATTATACAACACTTGTATACTATATGCACAATCCTCTGATAGTGTTATGCTATTTCTCACAAGCCATTACTGCACGGTCCCTGTCAGGTTAAGGAGTGTTTATACTGACCGTTGTGGCATTTCAAGTCAGTTCAACTCACATGGTCTCAACTCGCATGACTGTTCTCAACCGCCTTTTTTTCTCTTTCGCGGGAATTGTGATTTTTTCAAGATGATTTTCAATTGTTTTTACACACAAAGTGTACATAAACAATACGATAGCTTATATATGTGGATGCTGCAGTCCACATTTGTACAAAAACGACGATTATTGAATGTAGATGGTTTGCAGCTTGCAGGGATAACTTGTATATTAGAGAAAGAAGACCGATGTGCAAAACAAAGCAAGGAAAGAGTGTGGGTCCGAAAAATTTGATTATGTGGTGCAGTAGGGGTATTTCACACACTATACAAAGTCCTTGAAGAAGAGGAATCTACATTTTATTTTTTAGAAAGTTGAAGTATCAGTTTCTTTTTATTTATCAAACTGCATGCAGAATTACTAAAAGAAACACAGTATTATGAGCTGCTATTGAATCCCATAAAAAATTAGTTTCTTTAAGGTTAAATTTAGTTGCCAGTCAACTGCAAAATTTTGTACAATAGTTATATCTACCTAAATATCTTTTCCCTATAGGTTTAGTAGATCAAGTGCCTTAAGCTGCGTTTACACTAGCAAGTCGCTTGCAGAAGTTATTGCTGCAAGTTATTGGTAGCTGCTTGCGGCTGTGTTTACACAGCAGCGCAAGAATTAAGCAAGATTCTTCCGCAAGTTCTTTGGCAAGAAACTTGCATCAACACCTTGCTGATACTGTTTACATATGCTTTCATTACCACTACGAGTGTCAGCCAAAGTGTAAAATGACAAGTAGGTGGGTGAGATATGCTGCAGCTCTTGCAATTGTAATGCAAAACGTGAAAAAGAAAAAGAGAAGTATTTTTGTTAGAGAGTAGATAAAGAGAAGATCTCAAAATGGTGCCTGTAATAACCTTTTGCAAGAACTTAGTATCGAGAGCATGGATACTTTTGCAGAATGTCCTCAAATGACCCTCAGTATTTGTTGATGTTAATAGCGCCCGTCATATCAAAACGAGACACAAACATCGGTACTGCTATTTTAGCAAAGGAACGTTTGCTAGTCACTCTATGATTTATAGCTACCGGTGAGCTACGAATAAAATAGGCATTTCATTTATTTATGTGAAAGATACAACCAAAAAAGTTTGACTTTTGAAATCTTTTCTTTGTAGGAGACTCATACAAGTCCCTAATGCACTTGTTTCATATTCCCGTCTGCACGATTTCTCTGATCGTACCCGATGTATGCAGAGCCTTTTTTAACATCTTGAAAAGGGAAAATTATTTGAAGGTATGTGAAAACACAACAATGAAATTAAATTTTTATTGAAATAAACTGCATTTTACAGAATGATATGCTTATAAAAATGTTTTTTTTTCTAATGCTCATAAAATGGAAAGTGAAAAGCTAAGCAAATAGAACATGTAATAATTACACATCGTCTTTTTCTAGACTCCTAAAACAACAAGCGAGTGGATGCAGGTGGCAAAGGGGTTGTGTCTTCAAGTTATGCTACTTCCTATGTACTTCTTTTATAGATGTGTCGAATATCGACGAGATTTCATTTAAAGCGCTCATCTTCTTCACTCTATCCTTAAAGTCTCGGTTACGCACGTTCCGTATTTCGGGGTAGCTCTCCACGGCTTCAATAAAATGTTCTGTATCCTGCTTCATCCATTCCCGTTTCTCCTCCATTTCTGACATTTGTTTGCATATAATACGTAAGATGGTTGCATAAAGTTAAGTCACCACATTAAGTAAAATGTTAAATATGAATGTTATGCAGACAACATACTTACCATAACTTGCGCTTCCTACTTGCAGGAACTAGAAATAAATCCTAAAAGCTGCAAGTTAATTGCAGATACTTCTTGCGTGGTGTTCACACTGGAAGCGGAAAACGTGCAACAAGTCACTTCCGCAATAAATTGCTACAGTCGCAAGTCGACTTGGCGATATGTTTACACTCGCAAATCGCGCGGCAAGTTCCTCCGCGCAAGTAAATTGCTGCAATAACTTGCTAGTGTAAACCGAGCATTATTTGCACTGGGGTTAGCTAGTAAAACCACATAAATATTGACCACTGATGCTTGCAAAACTGTTTCACACACAATTCGGAGAGCTGCTTAACAATCAATAGGCCAGCCACATATACATATTTAAACAAACAACTTGCAGTGTCTAAAGGTTTCAGTGCATTTATTTTTTTTAACACTAAAAATGCCTGACAACATACAAATAAACTCCACCTACTAACTAGTCTTATTCTGTCGTTATTCATTATAAATTTTAACAAAAGAAGTAACGAAACGAAACAATGTATAGCAAATAGCAAATAACGAACAACAAACAACTGATGTCAACCACGAAAACCGCGACGAAACGGAATGTAGAGATCTGCCCATCGCCGTATATCGGGAAGAAATGTGCTTGTGGGTCACGTAATCAGCAACCGACGGATGACGTCAGCCGTCAAAATTTTCCTCCAGAGAAACGTTGACGGCGCCGTGACGTGACCTGACATGACGGGATGGCCAGTGTGGATGCCGCCTTTCGAAATGCATTGAAGAATATTTTGAAGTGACGTGACGCGACGGCCAGTGTGTATTGGCCTTGATCTGGTGGTGGGAGCATGCATAGTTTTTGTTGTCCGGGGTAAAAACGGCTTCTTTAATCGAAATAGATCGATATTCCAAAGATGTTGCCAACTTCATTACCAAGTGTGTTATAACTTTGCAGATACAAAGCTAAGTCGACTGACAGCTGAGAAGTGAAAAGCACGAAAAGTGCGAATTTAAGATATAAAGATGACAGCACAGTAAGATAAAAAGTGTGAAGATGGCAACGTCCGTTGGTATGGAAGGGTGGGAAGGTTAGAAAAAGAAAAGAAAAAAAAATCTGCGTTTGACTACATCGTTTTTTGTTGGATCACAAGCATGTTAACTCCCTTTAATGACAAACCGCTATGAAAGTTGCGTGCGGTTCTGTGCGTTTGTTATTGTCCACGTCATTGGGCGGTGACGATTTGCTAATGATTATGTGAATAATTCGGTCCTAATTTTTAAACCGATTTCGGTTACAAAAGAAATATATGCTGTTATGTTATGACGTTCGAGCTTCAGTATGCGAAAATACGGCTTTCGGGAGTGGTAGCATTTTAGGGAACTCTACTGCGTTAACAACTGTTCCAAATTCTAACAATTACATACATCGCGATTTAGGATTGTATAGAGAGAGAAAAAGATCGTGTATAAAATATGGATATCGTATTTCTGTGTCTACTTTGTCAACTTTCTAGCCGATTATAATGTGACATTTACAGTATAAACATTAGCTTAGAAGGGCATAAAATGTATATTATACACAAGATAACCTGCGTTATTTGTTTTTGTAGTGTGAAGTGACAGTCATTCTGAAGAATTTCCATGTTTCTTTCTATTTCTCAGATCTACGGAAACAAGCACGGCAGCTTGAAAATGAGATTGACCTCAAACTCGTTTCCTTCAGCAAGCTTGGAACAGGAGTTGGGGGCCATGGTTTCAAGTCTGAAAGGTACTGGCCAAACACAATGTTGTATTTATTACTCTATAAATAGAGATAAACTACTCAGCATATCTCTGTTTGCTTTGTATCTGCACCAGTGCCAGTGCAGGATGGAAAAGGATAGGCTATCAGAGTAATTCACAGCAGTTACAAAACTGAAAACTATTGTTTGGGGTGGGGGAAGAGGGATACATATGGACTGCCATGAGTTATTTTACTTTTTATTTGTTGTATGTCAGGCAGATAGTTTCAGCAAGAAGTTGAATCATGATATGTGCATCAAGTTCTTAGAAGTTCACAATGAAGTATTATTATTATTATTATTATTATTCCATAACATCATGAGATCTGAAGTAAAAGTTAGATGAGCTGATTGTGCAGTTAGAGGTGATGAGGAATTGGAAGAGATAGATATCTTGTACCTGGCCAACATCACAGGAATAGAACACTATCATATTAGTGATTGTAAGCTGTGATCTTCTATATGCAAAGTCTGTATTTGTAAGCACTGCAAAATTTGTTATAGATGAACACAGATAAAAATATTGTAACAAGTAGTCGTAGAAGATCAGCTTCCATATCATTGTGCTTGCAACTTTTACTGGCTAATAGGCCTATACTCTACGGCCCAGAGACCATTGGAAAAAATTTAAGCTCTGTAAAGTTCTGATTTGTTGTTGTCCCTTGCCCGAAGAGATTCCATAAAATATTTATTGAGAAAGTAATCTGTAAACATTATCTGCTAAATCTCAATTTAGCAACAAATTTCCAATGTGTGTGTGGTTATAAGAAAAGATTCAAAATTCTACAAGTTAACCCATACAGTGAGAAAAAGTGTTCACTAATTTGTTAATTTACTATCTTACCTTGACAGACAATTGGTAAGCAAAAACTAGGACTATGTAGCTCAGAGATAGTGTCATGCAAAACAGACTTTGAATGATGTCAAGGTAAAGTTTTAGAATACACACTGTGGAATGAAATGAAGTTTGTTAACCGAGTACATGCTAAAGAAGGGTCTAATATATTATTAGTTGAACATATTTTTCCCAAAAGCTACTGTTAATTCAGCAGATAACTAAAAATCTTAAAGTTCAGACAGAAAATGGAGATTTATCAAATTTCTAGGATAAGTTCTGTGGTATATACATGCCGTACTCCAAAAATTGCCGCTATTCTTTTCAAAGTCAAAGAACTTCCAAGTGAGTCTTCCAGGGTCTCATTGTTTGATGGTAATCACTGTTTGTCATGCTGTTTGTGGCACCATATAGATATCACTGATTGTCATGTTGCTAGTGAATACTCCATTGCCGTGTAAGGTAATTTTTTTTTTTTTTTTTTGTCTGATCCTCCAGTAGTGCTGCAGCTGTGCCTCACAGTGCACTTACCTGCAGAACAGTCTTTGATTCGAATTACCTATTCTTGTTACTTCTGTAACCTTCAATAAAGACAAATTACAGCTGAGTACAGTACTGGAGAGGGGTGAAGAGGGGGGGGGGGGGGGGGGGGAATTACCTTTGACTCCATAGCTTGTAAGATGCCTTGTATATAGTCAGTACCACGTCATGGGCCTTAAAAAGTTTTACTAAAGGAGCTGCAAGTATGGTAACAGAAATATATGATTTTGAAACTGTCAGCAAAATTTTTCCAATCCCACAGACTTTTTTACATAGTGACATTTAGATCCAAAGATGGGCATCAGACTAAGTCCTTAATTAGTTAATAATGTATGTTTGTGATTAATAATTTGGATTAAAGAAGATTAAAATTTTGAAGCTACTTAAATTTGTAGAGGATGTGTTGAAATCGATGAGGACAGTTTGCCAGTTTGAAAGATATCATAAAAATTATTTTTAAATGAAGGGTAACTTTTCAAGAACTACTGATTTTGTCATTTTTCCGAAAAAAAGAAAAGGGGGCAGGAGCAAAAATGAGAGGCTACTAAAAAAAAAAAAAAAAAAAAAAAAAAAAAATTTAGAAAGTAGTATCAAAATGCTATACTAGAGGCACTATAGAATTTCTGTTACAGAATTTAATGTTTCTTTCAAGAAAACGAAAGAGTACATAGTAAATGTTTTAAACAGTGGCGTCCTCACCATAAATCATATTATCACTCAAAAACCACAAGAAAATCCAAATCCAAAGATAGGGTTGTCAATGAAGCACAACACATAGAACTGAGAGCATGCTTTATTGACACCAGTGTACATCAAAAAAGAACTTGTCTCATAGATGGAACATTGAATGTTCCAGGAAGCTACTGTTTATACAACCATTGAATATTCTAGGTATATTAACATAAAATATTTCAAGAACCTTACAGAAATATTAAATAGGATATAAATAATTGCTGGTGGCAGAGAGTGAATAGGCAACTCACAGCAGCCAGGCAATAACGCTAATCACTAGACCACACTGATGACACCAGAGGTCGCAGCATTGCTTCCTCTCCTGGCAGAACTGGGATCCACTGTTTCAGAGACCCTCAACGGACTAGCTACAGCACCCTGGATCTAGATCTTGTCACTGGTCTTGTGTATGGTGGTGCTGGTAGATCCTCATGTTCCGCTGATGTTACAACTTTCTCACTGTGATTAACATTGAAGATAGCCCCTCTCATCGAAGCTTCACAATCATAGAGCAGATCTTCAGTTTCCTTGAACCTCGCATTGTCGATCTGCACCTGCGGACTATTGTAGGACTTTGTTAGGATGACATGGATGATGTGTCTGCACTTTTGCATTCTTGATGACGACTTAATGTGTGATGTCCAACTAGCAGTGAACAATACGATATGGCACAAAGTAGTGCTTTAGTAACATACCCAGTAGTCCTACTTTCTGCAGAGACATAAAAATCCATACCAAGTCTCCTGTCGTGTAACTCATGGCCAGCACTTGGTGTTACTATTCTCTCTGTCCTCCTCCTGGGCATCCAGGGTCTGAATGAAAAAATGCATGCCTTCTGCCTTGCTTCTTCAGTCCTAGTGATGAGGTGTTCCATGTAGCATTTGTTTGATTGAAATGGAAGCTGTGTATCCATTGTCGTTTGGGCCCCATGATCATGAAGCAGAAAAAGTGTGAAGCCTGTAGTGTCTTGCTTCACTGTATCATATGAAAATGTCACAACAGGCACCATTGTATCCCAAACTACTCAGAAGACATCAACATACATTGAGATCATATATGCCAATGTCTTATTAAAGACTTCCGTGAGGCCACACGACTCTGTATGGTAGTTAGTTATCTTGTGGGTGATGTTGCAACATGAAATTACCACTGATACTATTCTCAACTGGAAAGCTTCCATAATCTAGATCACCAAGCAGGGTGCTCTGTGTTTCAAAGTGGTGTCTTCTACAAGGAACTTAGCAATTTCCAGAGCTTTGGCAGTCGGCACAGCTTTGGGAATAGCACGGTTGTAGTACCGTAGCCACTCAATACCACACAGGATGCCATCATTCCATGTACAGTGGTTAGCACTAGAGGTTTCAATGTTGTCCGACAGAAGGACGGACAATGACTGGTGCTGCCCAGCCACGGTTGCCTGTGTGCCGTGCCCCCGAGCTGATGCACCATTGGCGCCATAGCTCATGTGGAGAAGGGGCTGCCTGACTACAGTTCTTGCATAATTGTTGAGTAGCTCCAGTTAGTAACAGTCTATTAAGGTCCTGCCAAGGACTCAAATAAGGATTTCATCAGAGAGTTATTGTACTAAATTTGAGTATAATACAATATTTCTCTCAGAACCTGTGTTCTCTCATTCTTTTGATGTCTGCCTCAGAACCCATGTGCGATCCCAATGGGGAAAAAAGAGTTCTTATGGTGATGAAATTTACTTGATCACTTCAACAACAGGTGGCATAGTCAGTGCAGACCATTGTCTGATGATTTCCGTTTGTCAACTTCATGAAGCTACCCAAGAATTTGATTCCCATTCAGCGGAATGGTGCTGCTACAGGTGGGATTAGTACTAGATGTCCTGGAGGTAACTATGGCATGTCATTGGCATTTCTTACAGTGGCTCACATAGTGTCTAATGGGTCGGTAGAATCCAGGCTAGTCATGCTTGTGTCTTATTTGAGCTAGAGTCTTCAGGAACCTCAGATGACTAGATGTTGGAACATTATGAAAGTAGTTTGGGATCCCTGTGCACCAGTGAGCTGTGATGACAAGCAACCATTTCCGCCTTATCGGATCACAGTCCCTCTTATACAATTTTCTTAGTTGTAGATTAGTTCTTCTCAGATTTGGAGAGTACTCTGGAGGCATAAGGGATCACCTTTTCAGCAACTTCGTGAATTTGTACTGAAACCATTAGTGCTGGTGTATAGTTCTGTCTTGGCATTCCCAACATACAATGCTAGAACTAGAGATGATGATGGCACCTCATTAAGGACAAAAAAAGGTCTTTCTTGCACCTCATTCCAGGAAAGTTTGGCTTCTCCCTGCAGTAGTCCTTGCAATGGACACCCATTGTTACAGATGTCCTTTGTGAATCGCTGGTAGTATGCATACATTCCGAGGAAAGTTGTTTGATAATGAATGTGCCAGTTGCTGTGCAACCTGTGACTGCTCTTATTTTCAATGGGTTGGGACAGGCTCCCTTGGCATTCACTGGGTGCCCCAAGATTTTTGTGTCATGCACGATGAAGAGGCACTTTTCCAGACGAGATGGAGATCTGCAGTTTGAACACATTTCGACAGGGCTGTCTGTTGGCTTGGATGCCCCTCAGATGTTTTGAAAAAACGACAGTATCATCCAGATAGCAAAGAAATGCCATCCATTTAAGGTGTGGAAACAATTTTTCTATCAAAGATTCAAATATGGCTGCATGTTACATAGTCCAAATGGCATAACTTTGAACTCATTGAGATCATCAGGGGGTTATGAAGGCCTCGTCAAGCTGAATTTGTCATTGTCAGTTGCCTGTCTGCATGTCCATAGCAGAAAAATCTTCGCTCCTTTCAAACAGTTCGGGGTTTCCTCAGTGCATGGCGATGGACAGATGTCTTTCTTTATGATTTCATTCGATCATCAGTAGGTGACGCAGAAAGAACACGTCAGCCTTCTTCACAAGAACCATTGGAGAGGATCAAGGACTCTCTGGAGGTTTAATGATGTCATCTGCAGCATCTTCTCCACTTCCTCCCGGATTATCCGTCATTCAGTTGGCGACACACTATATGAGCACTGGCTGACTGTTGGTTGGTCCCATTGTTGATATGTTGTTTTATTATGGGCCACTTGGTCTGCCTTTTCTCCACTCCAGATTTGAAAGCATCCAAAAATTGACGCAGAATGGCTATTGTTCACAAACCTTGTTCCTCAATCAGGCCAGATCTTATTGGCAGTTTGATAATAGGTTCCTCCCTACATTGTTTGTAGTGGTAGCAGAGCACTATTCTTCATCAATGACACAGACTGGTTGGATGTCCCTATGCACATACCATTAGGAATGAGTTGTGGCTTCCTCTGACAGTTAATGATCCAAATTTCTCCTTGGCCCCTACAATGCTTGTGATCATTGCTGGAATGTAGATTTCTTTTGTGAGCCTGAGTGGCTTTTTGCAGTCGACAAAAGCTTCATAGTTTAACTGTGCATCTCAGCTGATGACTATAACCCAACTCGTTAATGATGGTGGGATAACAACATGTTCAACAGCCAACAACCACCTTGAGTAGTCTATTTGATGCATGCTTGTTAGAATAGTTTTGTCGATCTGTATGTCTGATCTCACATAATCTATGATTGCTTGTGATGCCTGCAAGAATTCCCATCAGAGAATAATATCCTGATTGCATTCTGTTAAAACTATAGAACTGAAAAGCTGTGTTGTGCCATTGATAGTTATTCACACAATGTCGATCCCGTCACCTCAAATTATGAGTATTTCCCATGTGTGACCTTCAGCACAATCACTTTTGTATGACAGAACTTAGTTTTTTTACTGGTGACAGTAACATTCAACACCAACAAAAAAGAAGCCCGAGCCGTCTAGTGCCAGACTGATTGGCCATCGATGATGATGCTGAAGAGATTTCCAGTCATCTTGGTAACTGTTATCCATGGAGTATTCCCATCTGTTGTGGCCTCACCTCCAGATTGTTGCCTTACTTAGTTTTCCTCAATTCAGCGGCTAGGCAAGTAGCTGGTACCTCCATACAGCAACAGGAAAAGGCTGTACTGTGTTGTTGCAGAGTGACCTTGTCCAGGATATGGCAATAAGCTTCTGCCCACAGGTCAACTGTAATCATCTGCAGATAGCTGGTGTGAATAAAATTGTGACAGTTGATGTGTGGCAGTGTAATATTCGTGGAACACTTGTCTTCTCTCTCTGCAGTAGCATATAATGTACTGGGCATCCACAGTGAAAACATACTGGCATGTTGTCCTTTGTACTCCAAATGTCTGTTTTTCTATGGAACTTTTACTTTGTGTAGGAGTTGGTTGCACCTATGTTGGATGGTTGTTTGATGGCAGCGGCAGAAGATCAAATGGAGAGGTCCATCATTCATGGTGTGTTCAACTGATGGTGCGGATTGGTACCAGATGTTAATAACCTCATCCTCAACGTCGTCCATTACCTCCTGATGTATGGAGTTGATGTTCGCGGCTTTAGGAGTCAAGGATCTCACAATTACTGTTTAACTGTTCTTGGAGAAAGTCATGCAAGAGCGGATCAAAAAATGCCAAATAAAGATAAATATTGAAAAAACATATCAATCTTAATAGCACAGCATTCATAGATGATCTTGCATTACTAGCAAATTTAAATAAAAGTAATTGAAAAAAATATTGGTAAAAACTGGACCACAAATTTTGTTTAAAGAAGAAAAGCAAATTGTGACAACCTTGAAGATTGAAACAACTACTATTTAACTGGACAATTCAGTATGAGAAAGCCTTGGCTGAAAGCAGAGCAACTAAACTGAAAGAAGCTCAATGAACACCTGACCAAACTGTAAGAAGAAACACTTAATAAATTCATAATTCAATAATTATGACACTGG
Organism: Schistocerca americana; assembly: GCF_021461395.2. Lineage (NCBI taxonomy): Eukaryota > Metazoa > Arthropoda > Insecta > Orthoptera > Acrididae > Schistocerca > Schistocerca americana. Next base: position 483,070,257 of record NC_060126.1, on the reverse strand, counting down.
GAGGCATTAAATATAACAACACATCAAACTGAAAACATGGATCAAAAGACAGCTTTGAGGAACAGAGAATGAGACTTGAGATGAAAACATTTAAACAAAAACAGTACATCATAACTGATGAAGAAAGGTCAGCCAAGTCAGATTCGAGAGCAGAATAGGAAGCTGGGAAGTTGAAAAGTCAAATCCCTGCTTGGAAGACTTAATTCTATATGGATGGGTTCAAGTGCTCCAGTGTGGGCATATAGTATTTAAAAAAGGGGGGGGGGGCAAGACGAGTCACCCCGAAATTAATCCCAAGTTAATGAAGGTGGTGGTTGATTAGACAGTTGAACGTGAATGTGCCAAAGAGCCATTTGCAACACACACCACCATTCACCCACCACAGGCAACAAACTGCAACATTAAAGGCAGAGCCATAAGTGAAACAACTAGCACTGCATGCCAGTAGGCATGGATTCATTGCATTGCCCCCTCTGTAGCGATGACCATGACGACGTTGATGAGACACGTAAACAGACATAGCTGAACAGTCTGCAATGAGTATACCCAGTATCAAGTTTCTGAGCATGCATTACAGAAAAACTCACCTAAAACCTAAGTGCTTGTTACAGCATGTGAGCCATCCAGATTCTCTGGTGACAGATTTCGTGATTTTCAGAGATGAAACTTTCACATAAACAAATTCCTTCATTCTCTGTCTGTCATTCTTTCTTTCTTTCTTTATTCTTTCTGTCCTTGCCTTTCTCCTGCTCAACCTCCATACTGCTCTTGTTGTTTCTCCAACAATGCCATATCGTGGTCCTGTCTTTGTTGTCTGTGACTCTTGAACAGTATCCACAATAACATAAAATGTCTGAGCACAAAAGCATGTTGTGAAATTAATTTCTGTTTGCTTGTGACCACAATGCTGAAGTGTATAAGAAAATACAAAATTTAGACCTGGACTGTTACAGGATGTGTTCATCTACTTTCATTATTTTGGATTCCCAAGTAATAACACCTCACTATGCAGTCTGTCAGAGCATATTAATTCCTCTTAAGAGAACATTGTTGAAATGAGGGTGGTGTCCTCTTAAGAGAAATGAATATGCATTGATGCAAATCATAGTTAGGTGTTATGTGGAATTGGTAGAATAGCCAGAATCATAATTGTGGATAAATGTATTTAGCCAACTAGCAGTCGAGCCCAAAAACTTCATTTTTAACATAACATATTTTAAATCTAAAACAAAACTGTTTCCAATGGACAAGTCCTATTACACAAAAAATATTGCTTAGATACTGATCGTAGAATGAGAAATTAAAAGAAACAACATACTCACTCTTATTGTTAAATTTAAATGTTATAATTCTTCAATTTCTCCCTGTGTATTATTATGTTAATGTCATCCTTTTTTTACTTTAAAAGTTTGTCTGGCTCTACAGATCTGAGGCTCATACAACACTTCATGCAGCTGTGATAGTACAGATCAGCCAGAAGATGTATAACATTGGAGACTGATGCAAGGAACTACATATTGTCTGTCATTATTGAGCTCACCATTGACAATGAACGTTTTTCAGGATATGGTATGAAGGTGCCCACTCTGACAGACATGTTCTTGGAATATGTCGTCGAGGCAATGGGCAAAATTTGCATGTTTGACAGTGTTATCTCAGACAAGGATTTTCAGTGAAGCAAGGCATTGGATCAAGAGTGAGAGCACTAAAGGCATAATGTTCACAATATTCCTCTCTTAACAAATAAAATGTCACGAAGTTCTCTACTTGAATCCATTGTGAGATTTTAAGATTGCTTCAGTTGAAACTAAAAGTAAGCAAGCTATATGCATGCCTGTGGATAACAATTTCAATCTCTCACTGTGATGTGAAATGAGTCAGCTTTTCTCAGTGTAAAATTTGTATCTCTCTCTCTCTCTCTCTCTCTCTCTCTCTCTCTCTCTCTCTCTCTCTCATGCCTGATTAGTTATATCTATATCTGTTAACACCAATACTATGATGTTCATGCTGTCATTCTTGTACTTGTAAATGTTGTTATCCAGATACTGAGGAAACTTGAAAACAGGTTACTGTATGAATGATCAACTCAATAACTTTTACATCTTCATGATTACTCTGCAGTTCACAAATAAGTACCTGACCAAGGGCTCGTCAAACTATCTTCAAGCTATTTCTCTAATGTTCCATTCTTGAACAGCACGCTGCGAAAACAAACACTTAAATCTTTCTGTGCGAGCTCTGATTTCTCTTATTTTATTATGACGATCATTTTTCCTTATGTAGGTGGGCACCAACAAAATATTTTCACACTCTTGAGGACAAATTTGGTGATTGAAATTTCATGAGAAGATCCTGGCACAATGATAATTGTCTTTGCTTTAGTGATTGCCACCCCAATTAATGTATCCTATCTGTGGCTCTTTCTCCCCCATTTTGTGATAATACAAAATGAACTGTGCTTCATTGAACATTTTTGATGTCCTCCATCAATCCTGTCTGCTAAGGGTCCCACATCATGCAGCAGTATTCCAGAAGAGGGTAGACAAGTGTAGTGCAGGCAATCTTTTTAGTAGACCTGTTTCATTTTCTACACATTCTGTCAATAAATCACAGTCTTTGGATTGCTTTCCCCACAACATTATCTTTGTGATCATTCCTATTTAAGTTAATAATTGTAATCCCTAAGCACTTAGTTGAATTTACAGCCTTTAAGTTTGTGTGATTTATCCTGTAACCAAAATTTAGTGGATTCCTTTTAGTACTCATGTGGATGTCTTAGCACTTTTCAGTATTTAGAGTCAATTGCCTTTTTTGCATCATACAGATATCTTGTTTACCTTATTTTGCAAATTGTTTTGATCATGTGATGACTTTACAAGATAGTAAACAAGTGTCATCTGCAAACAATCTAAGAGGGCTGCTCAGATTGTCTCCTAAATCATTTATGTAGATCGGGAACAGCAGAGGACCTATAACACTTCCTTAGGGAATGCCAGATATTACTTCTTTTTTACTCTATTACTTTCCATTAGATACTACAAACTGTGATGTTTCTGACAGAAAATCATGAATCCAGTCCCATAACAGAGACGGGTGCACAATTTGATTAGTAGTCGCTTGTGAGGAATGGTGCTGACAGCCTTCTGGAAATTAAAAAAATATGGGGTCAATTTGACATCCTATGTCGATATCATTCAATACTTCATGAGAATGAAGATTTAGTCCTGTTTCAAAAGAATGATATTTTCTGAATCCATGTTGACTATATGTCGATAACTCTTTTTCTTTGAGGTAATTCATAATGTTCAAACACAGTACATGTTCCAAAATCCTACTGCAGATTGACATGAATGATACTGGTCCTTAATTCAGTGTATTATTTGTATTTCCTTTCTTGAGTATTGGTGTGACTTGTGCAACTTTCCAGTCTTTAGTTATGGATCTTTTGATCAGCGAGCTAAGTATGGAGCTATCGTGTCAGCCTACTCTGAGAAGAACCTGACTCATATACAGTCTGGACCAGAGGCCTTGCCTTTCTTAAGTGATTTAAGTTGCCTCGCTACACTGAGGATATCTACTTCTAAGTTACTCATGTTGGCAGCTGTTCTTGATTCGAATTCAGGAGTATTTACTTTCTCTTCTGTCAGAAAGGATTTTTGGGAAAATGTGTTTAGTAACTGTGCTTTAGTGGTACTGTCATCCGTAACAACACTGTAAGTTAAGAAGAAACTGCATTTTAGTTTTGAAAGAATTTTCCTCTTTCCTTCTTCAATTTCATGGAAGAACCTGTCACTCAAATTACTTTTAATTTGATGATGTGGAAATACTCAAATTTTAATTTCATATTTTGTTTCAGCATGGATACTGTACCACTTCTCAGTGGGGAGCATGTTTTCGAGACGATGGCCCTTGAGATAGAGCAACTATTAAATAAGGTTAGTAACATACAAAATTATCCATTGCTCAAGATTCATTCTGAATGGTGGGTACAAGTTTATGAAATAGGTGGAAGCATTTGGAAATGTGAAATCACTCATGTTTCATGTACCCATTATAACACTTTATTCTAAATCTGATTAGACAGACCAAATAAACAAAAATTATCATGGAAACAGCTACTTTGAAGAGGAAAAACCATTGTTGCCATCTCATTTGCACTAATTATATTTCAGCCACTTGAAAGAATATCTGTGACACACAGCAGCTATGTTGCCAGTGCTACTATGCAGCTGTTTATTTTTACAGCATATTGGCGGACTAAGCGCAACATTGAGTTGAAGGGTGACAACACAGGACTATCACTAAAACAATGTTTACAAATTCCAGAGGTCAGATTTGTGCTTGTGTCCCCGTCCATACAATGTGCCCCACTTGAGTGAAACGTCAGGGATGTTCCTCCACTGGCCTGACTGTAGCTGTTGTAACTAGTGCTCGCTCGATATCAAAATGGCTATGCCAATAATAATCACCAGAAAATAGTTATTTGCATGCTGTAAAAATGACCTGTTTACAGTGAGTATTATTACTTGGTCTTGCTGCCAACAGCAGTCCTCAATCCTTGTATGTAGGTCATCTGAGAGTGATAACTAAGATTAGTATTTAATTTTCCTTTTTTTAAATTTACAATGATTCCCAGTTCCTCGCATTGTGCTTGGCGGCAACTTGAATACTTCAGCACCAGAATACAGAACTGTCTGCCCAGAGGACATCTGACTTTCATGAGTACATTTGTGGCGAGCATAAGCCCTGCACCATTGCAGTACACCTTCTGTTTTAGACTGCAATTCCTGCTTCTTATTATATTTTCTTGCTCGCCCTTTGTCCACTCCACTGGTGACAGCTTGGCTCTCACGAAAGGCATTCCTGGCTTATTTTCATGACCCCTTGCATTACTGTCTACCATTCTTAAATTTATTTTATCTATGGAGTGCAAATTGTGCTTTCTATTTTGGTGCAACCAATCTGAAACCCTGTTCTGGTCTCACTACGTGCCATAACAAAACCTAATGCTATAGCCAATTCATTGCAGGGGGGATCACTGTGTACAAGGGATACACTGAAAATTTTAGAATGTCGTGGTTCTAAAAGCAAATGAGATATTTTATATTTGATGGTTACTTTTTGATGTTTGGAGAATTGTCTGTCATGTAGTTTGTTTAGTTTGTTCTAATAGTTTATGATTATCTAAAGAGTTTTTGTGCACCAAAAATGAATTTAACAAGAGGACATACCCAGTTTATGATATTTTTTTTTTTTTTACAAATTCAAATCTTCATTAGCATCCAAACAATTTGAATATAGCATCTAAACAATCTGAATATCAGCTTAGAAATGCATTTTTGAAGAAGCCTGATGTAAGACAAAAATTTGTAACTGGTACGGCAAACTCAAATAGTTTTTATTTTTTATTTTTTTAATGATGAATTTGTGAAGATGCCGAAGAACTGCAGGCAGTGATGAAAATATACACCGGAACATTAATAAGGGGCTCTAGGCATATGTACGTCTTTCTAACACTGAAGCATAATACTCGGTCAAAGCGCTTGTACTCTTGGTTATCCATTCTTTCTTGCAAATGGGACAATTGCCACTGGTGGGTTCACTGGGACATCAAGATGACATATGTTGTGAGGGTTCAGCAGGATAAAATTATATGTCGTTTGGTCCTGCAGAACACTTGTCCATTTTATTTCTTCTAACTTCAGATGTACTTATGCTACTCAGGCTTACTTCATTGATTAACTGGGAATTTCAATATAACAAACAGATTTATTGGCATGCTTACAGACATAGATCTTTTCAACTTACAGGATCTCAAACAACTGATTTTCTCTCCTACCCAAAGAGAGAGACTTTTTTCTTATGCAACACAGTTAAAATTTTTCCAAGGAAGACTTCTGCTAGAAGTATTCCATGGAACAACATACAGTGTTGGGGTCTCTGCTACACCTGTGCTGATGTCAGAGCATCTGTTGCTGCATTCACAATGCCACACAAAGCCCAATGAGTACCTCAAACTGAAGTTATGAAACACACTGTAGGAATTTAACCCTATACATGTTACCTAAATAAATCATTGATATCCAAAATCAAGACCTTATTTAATGGTTATTCATATTATCAAACATACAATCTACAATATTTACTGTTTCATTTGTAATGTCAAGAGTACAGAAATTTTATGCAGAGAGTACAGAAATTTTAAATCAAAGATGAAATTCGTGGGAATCTTCTCAAAGTAAAACATAAAAATTTCTGTACCCCTTAAATGTCCAAAATGGAGGCATTTAACGCACTTTGTAGATGGAGATATGTAGGGCCTAACATCGCAGTGCTAAACCAAGATCTTCTCTTTCTCTGAGAGTGTAGTCCCCCTCGCATACTAGAATAAATGCTCGTGTATCAAGTCTGCTATACTTCAGACCCTTCCAAGTAAATGGAGGAATTGTACCCTTTGCAGTTGTAGTTTGTTACGTATTTTTTCATCCACTTTTAATATCAAGTCCCATTGAAAGACATGACTTGTGTTTTGTTTAAACCCCTACGGAGAGTAAAAGAAACTGGAATATTGCCCAAAGACGTACACAGAAGTAAGACTTGGGACAGAGATGAGCCTACTGTCTTGATTAGGAGAGAGCCGCTGTGTGTCTTTTGCAAAAGGCAACTACTCCTTGTGTGTGGAGAGTTTACAGTGCCAACACCAACAGTGTGATCCCTGCATTGTGAGCGGCTACTACTGTACAGGCACAAAAATGGCACGGTAAATTTTTTGATCATCAGATAAGAATTAATTTTAAAAATTAAATGATTTTATTCATTTTTGAAATATTTCCCTTTAACAATAATATATTTTTACTTTAGACGAAACCAGGCCTTAAGGCAGTGATGCCATTCTTCTTGAGGCACTTCAGAAACAAGGTTTTTTTAATGTTCCACTGCTTCATCTGAAGAAAAAGTGATTCCACACATTTTATGTTTAGTTTTTGGGAACAAAAGGCAATCGCAAGATGTCAAGTCAGGGCTGTGCGGTGGAGTGCCAAGGGCACTGACATTTAGAACACCAAGATAATCATTGTTGGTTTTGCTGCATGCGATGATTTAAAACTGTTTTTCCTTTTGGGCATTTTTCATAAACTTTTTCCAAAAAACTTGTGGTAGACAGGCATTTGTGTACCAATTGGCAGTATCTCCTAAGGTTATGGTAGCAATATGGCCCATTTCAGGGAAAAAATAATAATTATCTTCTTACCCACACTGTTAATTCATCTTACTTTCGTAGCCTTAGGTTTGATTCAAAAGACCCTTTGAGCCGACTGACTTTTCTTTTCAAGATCATAACAATAAATCCAATATTCGACATCAGTCATGATGTGATTCTTGAGTTTCTCCTGGCATATTTGATAATCAAAATATCCACGGGTGTACTGCCGGTCTACAGTGTCCAACGGGCACAATGTTTGGGCGATCATACATGTCGCCATCATCAGGTGAACTGACGGACTGAGCTCCTGTGAATGTGCCGGCACGGGGATCCGTATGCTATGGCTGCTCAGAGGGAGCTGGGTTCGGTCACGGCGGTGGCTGATTTAAATACCCTCTGCCCGCAGCGCGCTCCCTCCGCTGTCCGCACCCCGCACCACGGTCGTGCAGTGGAACAGATTGCAACGGCGTCTGAGATAACGTCGGAGTGATGGCTCTGTCTGCCGTGGCCATCACAACTATACGTTTGCTCGATTTACTGTTGATTAGCCCAAATGCTGGTTCCCAAGCCTTGCTAAGATTATAGCCACAGTCACGGTTTATAAGATCGTCATTGGTGCGAATTTTGATGGCCTCTCTAACAATGCTGTCCCAGTATTTCGACGTCTGTACCAGAATCCTCATGCTTCCATACTCCGTAGCGTGATTTTCCGACAAACAATGTTCAGCGACCGCCGACTTGCTCGGATACATCAGTCGAGTGTGCCTCTGGTGTTCACGGCATCGATCCTCGACAGTAAGCATCGTCTGACCAACGTACAACTTGCCACATTGACACAGAATCTGGTACACGCAGGCCTTCCTCAACCCGAGGTCATTTTTGGCGCTCCCCACCATTGCATGAGTTTTATTCGGAGGACAAAACACAGTTCCAACCCGGTGTTTCTTCAAAATGCGGGTGATTATCCCCGAGAGTGTGCCCGTATCTGGAATAAACGCAGTGCCTACCTCCTCATTCGTGATTTCTTCCATCTCCACAGGTTGTGCTGTAGTGGTTGGGTGGAGCGCACGTTGAATCTGCCACTCTGAGTACCCATTTTTTTTGAAATACAGTTCTGAGATGTTCCAGTTTGTGGGGTAGACTCTCTGCGTCAGAGATAGTGCGCGCCCTATGTACTAGAGTTTTAAGTACCCCATTCCTCTGTGAAGGGTGGTGGCAGCTGTCTGCATGCAAATACAGATCAGTGTGCATTGTCTTCCGATACACCCCATGACCTAGGGTGCCGTCAGCCCTTCTCTTGACTAAGACATCAAGGAAAGGTAATTTACCCTCCGTTTCAGTCTTCATAGTGAATTTGATGTTGGGGTGTATGGAGTTTAGATGTGTAAGGAAGTCAAGGACTTTATCCAAACTATGTGGCCAGATGACGAACGTGTTGTCCATGTAACGGAAAAAGCAAGTAGGTTTCCATTCGGATGACGACAGGGCTTCCTCCTCGAAGTTCTCCATGAACAAATTCGCTACCACCGGTGATAGTGGGCTACCCATGGTGACTCCCTCCGTTTGTTCGTAGTGTTCTCCATTAAAAAGAAAATACGTGGAAGTCAGGACATGCCTAAAAAGTTCAGTGGTCTTCTCGTCAAACTTCTGACTAATCAGTTCTAGTGACTCTCGCAGGGGTACCCTCGTAAACAAGGAGACGACGTCAAAACTCACCATGATATCTGACTCATCCAACCTGAAGCTATAAAGGCGTTTAACAAAATCCATGGAATTACGGATGTGATGAGGGCAGAGGAATGGGGTACTTAAAACTCTAGTACATAGGGCGCGCACTATCTCTGACGCAGAGAGTCTACCTCACAAACTGGAACATCTCAGAACTGTATTTCAAAAAAATGGGTACTCAGAGTGGCAGATTCAACGTGCTCTCCGCCCAACCACTACAGCACAACCTGTGGAGATGGATGAAATCACGAAGGAGGAGGAAGGCACTGCGTTTATTCCCGATACAGGCGCACTCTCGTGGATAATCGCCCATATTTTGAAGAAACACCGGGTCGTAACTGTGTTTTGTCCTCCGAATAAAACTCATGCAATCGTGGGGAGTGCCAAAAATGACCTCAGTTTGAGGAAGGCCTTCATGTACCAGATTGTGTGTCAATGTGGCATGTCGTATATTGGTCAGACGATGCGTACTGTCGAGGATCGATGCCATGAACACCAGAGCAAGTCGGCAGTCGCTGAACATTGTTTGTCGGAAAATCACGCTATGGAGTATGAACGCACGAAGATTCTGGTACAGGCGTCGAGATACTGGGACAGCATTGTTAGAGAGGCCATCAAAATTCGCACCAATGACGACCTCATAAACCGTGACTGTGGCTATAATCTTAGCAAGGCTTGGGAACAAGCGATTGGGTTAATCGACAGTAAATCGGACAGATCCATCACTCCGACGTCATCTCAGACGCCGTCGCAATCTGTTCCACCGCTCGACTGTGGCGCGGGCACGGACAGCGGAGGGAGCATGCCGCGGGCGGAGGGTATTTTAATCGGCCGCCGCTGTGACCGAACCCAGCTCCCTCTGAGCAGCCATAGCATACGGATCTCTGTGCCAGCACGTTCACAGGAACTCAGTCCGTCAGTTCACCTGATGATGGCGACATGTATGATCGCTGAAATATTGTGCCCATTGGACACTGTAGACCGGCAGTACACCCGTGGATATTTTGATTATCAGTAATGATGTTTAAAATGAAATTTGAAGTGCCCCCTTCGAATTTTTCCAGAGTGTTTTTGCACCAATCAGTGGGTTTTTGTTTTTGATCGGAAGTCAGTTGATGTGAAATATGAACAATACAGCAGAGAGGGCTGTGAGACGACGTCAGCCAATAGCACGCTGACTAGGACGTCACCACGAGAGGAGCGGCCTCTACAGGAAGAGAATAAAGCGACGTGCCACCTAGTCTCGGCTGCACTAGAAACTGGGCACTAGAAAAGCCAGAGTAGAAGACGAGCAGTGATATTAACAATAACAGTGACTTATGAACTTGTATGATTAGTTTGCATGGAAATTCTATATAGCAAAGGACATTGATTATTTGCATGTTGCCAATTGCTTGCGACAACTTGTTGCACATACAAAGTTAAATATTGTCATTTCAATTACTGTACTAAACTCCATTAATAAGATTTGCTTGTACGTTGTCTAGCTATCTGATAAAACAGCTTCCTAGGCACCCTATAAGAGATGAGTGGGCAGGACCCACAATTATGATGAGCAGTTTTGTGACAACCATGGAAAGAACTTCACTGCCCATCCAGATGACATAAACCCCTCACCATACTCTCACAAAACTGTCTTCATGTGATACAGAGTTGACAATTTTATCATCCTGTATCTTACCAACATAGGGCCCCCGATCTATCACCTTCGGCCTGAAAGACTCACAGCCTGACCCTGGCCAGCACGTTAAGGAACTGCAGGTTCCAGACCATGGACTTCCATTATTCTTCTGGTCTTTAAATGAAATCAGCCAAATCTTAGCTGTCTACTACAAATACTTTCCTGGACATTGTATGAGGTGCCACCCAAAATGTCCAAAAATTTCATTGTAACAATAAAAAAAACTGTACGTACATCGTAACAGCCTCCATCACCGTCACCTCGGGCGTGTATGCAACGAAGTGGAAGTCTGCAGGGTAAAGGGTGTTCTTGACCGGCTGTGATTCCTCTAGGATGTCTTCAATCGAGTCATGGGGTAGTTCTGGTGAGTAAGGATGATGGGGGACCATTGCCATATTACATTTATCCAGGAGTTCCTTCACAACAAGCAAGGTGTGCGCTAGTGTGTTGTCATGGTGCACCAACCAGTCTTTCTTTTTCCATAATTCTGGCAGTTTGCACCAAACAGTTTCCTTCAGTTGCCTCAAAGCCTCTCAGTAAAACTGCTCATTGACAGTCTGACCGGGTGAAGCAAACTCCTCGAATGTTGAAAAATATTATCAGTATTGACTTCATGTTGCTGCAAACTTGTCAAGCTTTTTTTGGCCGTGGAGAAGATGGTGTTTCCATTATGATGATCCCTGCTTCATTTCAGGGTCATAAATGTAGACCAAAGATTCATCACCAGTTATGACTCTGGGTTAGAATCTTGGAACTCTCAAACTCTTTGTGGCAGCTCAGTACAGGCCTGAATCCTGAGGTTTCGTTGGTCGATGGTGAGAAGACAAGGGACAAACTTTGTTGCAAGTCATCGCATGTTCAGTTCATTGACTAAAATTCTTTGACTGTGCCATAAGACTGCCCAAGTCTGTTACAAACATTGTGAATTGTTTGCCTTTGATTTTTGTGACTCATGTTGCATGCTCTCGTGATCATTTCTGGTGTTGTGCACATTGACGGTCAACCAAAATGTTTGTCACCTTCCACACTCCGCCTTTTTTGAAGCACTTGAATCACTTAAATGTTCGTGCTTGACTCAGTGCACTCTCACCAAATGCCTCTGTCGGCATGTGGTGGATTTCTGCTGTAGTTTTCTTCAGCTTGAAACAGAATTTGATGCAAATCTGTTGTGCCTTCACATTACGCATTTCACAATACGCAGAAGAACTGGAACACAACCGGACACACACTATGACAACTCGCAATGGCGTGCGTCAAAGATGACACAACTTTGTGCCACAGTAGCTAACACGTATGCCTAGTGACATTCAGTGGCAGAATGTCGTATGCTATTGGTTTTACCAGTACAATGACATTCTAGAATTTTTGGGTAGCACCTTGTAATACCTGTAGCACCTGTTGAGTAGAGACTGATGTAGGATTTACTACTCTGGCCTATTCATCCCTCCATTCCCTTGCTTGCAAGTTTACTCCAGGGTGATTATGCAGTAGAATTGTAAAGGGTACTACTGTCACTTTCCTGAAGTATGACAACTATTGTCATTCTATGCTGCAATATGTATTGTCCTGCAAAAATTCCATCTTTCACAGTCCTAAGATCAGTTCCAGCTGCAGTTGCTATAGTAACTGCACCAACCAAGAGAGGGTGCCCAGGGGTTTGCATGTTTGTTCTATATCCATCTACAAATTTTGAAAACCTTTTACATGCACTGAATTCCTGTCCACTGGTGTGAGGGAGCATATTTTATTAAACCACTGTTTGATCCCAGCATCGAGTTAGTTAGGAGTGTAAGGTGTGGCTTCATCTGCTCCCCTAAGCTGACCCATCACTACATTAAATTTACATTTCATCCAGCTACTCTAACCTGAAGCATCGCTATTGCATTAAATACTTTGATTCTACCTTTACTACATGCCATGGCAATACAATCAGACCTTTACTATTAGCCACTGACACTATTGTTTTAGAGCTTAAAATATCCAATCCAATATAGAACCATACCATGAAACCTAGAAAAGTCAGCATTGTTTATATTGAAATTATTTTCATGTCTTGATTTTGATAGTCTTCTTTCTTTGTTTGGATAGCTGGGGGCCACAACATTTCTAGTGTCTTTTTCCAGACTTTAACTGTTGATCAGTGCTCCTGCATTCATTTTGGGCATTGTTCTTCCTTCTCTTTGGTCTACATTTCCCTGCCTTCAGCTTTGTCTTTTCCTGGAAGCCTTTATGCGTTTATAGTTCTTCCTTAAGATCATCATTTCTGAACATTATTAGGAGACATTTCCAAATTCGTAGATTTTTTTTCAACTGAGAATCGTGCCTGTTTAGTTTTCTTATCTTGAAAGTATAGTATTTTGATAGTGTCTATTGCAGTTTAACTGGCTTTTTATTATTAACCACAATTATCATTAAGGAGCAGATGTACTGGAAAGTAAGTGTAAGAATTCCAGATTTTTGAAAAATTGCTCTCCTGTTTTACACAACATTCTTATTGCTAACTTTTTGTGAATAAATAGATAGTAATGTTTCGTTGTGATAGCATATCCTAATACATCTTCTAATACATGTCCGTTGGAAACATTTGTGACATACACATTTATTGAATTGACTACTCAGTTCCTACCAGTTCTACATACTTTGTATAAATTTTGTTTTTACTTGAAGAAAATACAATACTGATGATGACTAATTTCACTCAACATTGTTATTTGTGCAGAGAATGATATTTAACTGAATGTAAGTTTATGAAAAGTATATGCAATATGTACACAAATAAAATATTTCTGCCAAATATGATGCAAGCTTCTTTTGTCACATTTTAATTGCTATGCATTCTTACAGTATTGTTTGTTCTGGCGGTGGACAATCAAATTTTCTTTGAGTAACCTATCACGAAAAACATTTTTTCTCCATTTGTTTTCAGTTATCTTCACTGAATGAGAGGATGGCAGAGGCTCGTGCCACGCAAACCCAGGCTGGACCTGCTGTGCAGCATACACTTCAGCGACATAGAGAGATCCTTCAGGACTACACGCAAGAATTCCGTAAAACGCAGGACAATTACAGAGCTAGGAGAGAGAGAGAAGACCTGTTGCGAAGTGTACGGAAAGATATAGAGTAAGAACTACTTTATCAATTCAGAAGCATTTTGCAAATGCAGGGCTTTATACATTTTCTGGACAATATCATGTCATATTAACCAATCCTGCTTTCATCTCCATAAAACAGCAATTCAGATTTGTAAGAGGAATAATATCCTCTAACAATGGAAATTCCACGTAGGAGTATCAGCACTGTAGGAAAACATAGATCGCTACTTACCATAAAAAACACACATTAAGTTGCAGACAGGCACAATTAAAAGATGCTTACATAAAGCTTTCAGCCACAGTCTTCATCAGCAAAAGAAAAATACACACCATTTGTACACACAAGCAAGCATGCCTCATGCACACATGATCACCAGCACCAGCAGCTCAGCAAGGATGTGATCCCATGTGATAGCTGCATTCTGGCCCGAGCTGCCAGAGTTGGTGGTCATGTGTGTGTGAGGTGTGCTTGCTTGTGTCTATGAATGATGTGTGTTTCTCTTTTGCTGATGAAGGCTGTGCCCAAAAGCTTTATTTAAGTGTGTTTTAATTATGCCTGTCTGAAACTTAATGTGTCTTGTTTATGGTAAGTAGCAACCTATCGTTTCTTACATTTCTAATATGTTATCTGTGATAAATTCTTGAAAGAGAAAGCTAGTACGATACTTCATAAGTGTTGGTGAAATACATACAATGGAAGAAGTAAAAGTAGACACTTGTCATAAAGAGGGGAAGAACATTGTCCAAAATCTATGCTAAAAGTTCATTATTCTTTATGTGTCTGTATAGCACTTAATGCTTTAATCATATGATGAGTGGTTACCTATTCTGCTTCCATTGTTTGAAAGAAAAAATAGTATTTTCAAAATAATTTCACAGACATATATAGACACTTTTGTGGAGGTGTCAGTGTCTTTTGAGGAGACAGTATTTTTGTATCATGAACAGTTTATATTGAAGTGTGGATAAAGGCCGGATCCACTGTGTCAGGATTTGTGATATAAACTTTTCTGATTTCATTTCTACGTTCTCTCTTTTAGTTTTTATGCTTCTTGTGTCAGCAAAATTTGATTTCCTTTCCATTTGTATTGTATTTAAACTGTCACTTGTACTCCAAGGGTCTCTTATTTGTAGTCTATGCATATCTGTCTGCCTAACCTCCTCCATGACCCCTCCTCTAAAATCCACATAGCCGTGCCACCTTCTGCTTCCAAATTCCTGCTCAAATAATTCTTTTCCATGTACCAGCATACTAAGGAGTACCTACAGTGAGTGAAACAATTGCTTTCTTCAAAATTTATAACACATATTCTTTAAACATTTTTACACTACTAAAGCATATTCAGATACAAAAATTTAGCTAACTGTGATGGGAGACCATGCCAAATCACTTTAAAAATTTTGTGCTGAAATTTAAATATCGATCCTGCTGTAAACTGGCAACTAAATTATAATGGGTAAATTAAATGTGTAGTAAACAGCAGCATAATAATATTCACTTTTATTAGAATCAGGGTATTTCCTTTTTGAAGTAACATTTTTACGATTTGGATAGGGCTTTCTATGCTCTAGTATGCTACCCAATTCAAGTTGTTTCTGTTGCTCCTTGGTTGTGATCAGTCCTTGAATACCTAGCATCAGTTTGAAAGCTCTTTCTGCTGTCTGATTCACATCCTTCAGAGATGAAATTTTTCTTCTAGGTTTCAAACAGGCTAAATTTTCTCTTCACAAATACACACTTCCACACACAAAAACTTTTCCACAGAGGGTATTAATTGTGTACAAAGGGTGGCACAGATTAGTCTGACCCATAGAGGTGCATCACAGAAATTAAAAACCTGAATTGGGCAGGCTCTTAAGATAGGTGCAAATTATCCTGTGAAATACTGCTTACAAATTTCAAGAACCAGGGTTAACTGGAGAATGTAGAGGTATTCATCAGGCTTTTATGCATCATCCCCATAGGGATTATGAGGACAGGATGAGACCAATTACAGCATGCACGTAGACATTTAAGCAATTATTCTTCCCACATTACATATGGGACAGTAGCAAGAGGGAATCCTAGTATGCAGTACCATGCCAAGTACCATCTGCCATGCACTTCACAGTTACCAGAGTATGTTTGCAGATGTACAGAGAAATACTGTTTTCCTTGAGCTAGGGATGGAAAATAATCATGCTTGGAATTCAGTCGTACACAAAAAGTATCTTCTGTGTGTCTGCCCCTTCCCCTCTCACCTCTCACCCCCCCCCCCCCCCCCCCCATCTTTCTGTGTCTTGAAGAATCTTCATTTTCAGCTAATTTCTTATGTACTGCTGCTTAATGACCCAAATGCCCTGATAGTCTTTGTTGCTGTAAGAATATTTTGTCTTTGTTGATTTTCACTTTGCCAAGACCAACAACATGTGTAATATCAAATTAATTATCCAGTACAGTTTAAAAATCTTGCTCACAGCACATGTAAACATCTGCAGGTTCTTTGCTGTTGTTTATTGTAAGAATTGTGAGACATGGTGTAGATGCGCATGCTTTTTAACACAATTAGGACCCAAGTGGCGGTCTAGATGTTATTGTCATGTTCCAGAAAATGATACATTCATAAATTATGAAATTTGCACTTTCACTTACTTTAATTTAAACTTACAAAGAATAAAGAAGAAAACTGACAAAACCCGCCAAATGGAAAGCAGCTGCCTTTGGCTGTTCTAAATGTTAAGCTACGGAATGTCTTTTTTTATCCAACAATGGAAAATCCAGGATGGAATGTAACAATATTATGAGAAAAAAGTTGCTACTCACCATATAGCAGAGATGCTGAGTCGCAGATAGGCACAACAAAAAGACTCTCACTATTATAGCTTTCGACCATTAAGGCCTTTGTTGAAAAATACAAGACACACACACACACACACACACACACACACACACACACCACACACAAATGCAAATGCAAATGCAAATGCAACTTTCACACATGTGGGGTTGGGTTGGCGCGTGTGTGTGCGCGCGTGTGTGTGCGTGGGCGCGCGCCTGTGTCAAACTTACAGGATCAGTTTTTTGTCTGTCTGTCAGGCTGTTGAAAGCTCTTTTTCTCAGGAACACGTAGATGTATCACGTTGAAATGTGTGTCACATACCAAGAGATATTGTACCTTGGCAGTGTAAGTAATTGAAGTTTCTAAGTCAGTGCAATCAAAAGGCATAGCCCTTTATGTCATTTATTGTGATACTCGCAAACTCATTCATCAAAACCTATAGAGTACTTCTTGTTGACCTAGAATCATGGAATTTAGCAAGAAGCAAGGTTTCACAGTACAAGTAAAGTGAAAAAAACGAAAATTGTTAATTTGAAATTACATTGCGTAGAAAAAAATATTTCAAGCAATGGAAACTCTTGATGTGTCTTCTTTATGGTAAGTAGAAAAAATATTTCTTTTGCCATTTGTTTCCTGGTGTCAAAGCTGAAATTAAAACAATCGGTAGCTCTGCATTCAAGCTGACTGGTTCAGTCAAACATCTGGCAAAGAATGAGTTTGTCGCTCATATGACGCGTTTCAGAATTTATCCATCATCAGATATCCAGGAGCGATTACTGAACCAAGATGTGGCATTTCACATACAACTTAATAAAGGTCGCGTGCCTCCTGCATGACTACCACATTAATATTATTGAAATTAAAACATTCTCAAAGATCTTTGAATCCGTGAGACCGATACCTTGCCAGAACTGATGTCAATAAAAGGAAAAAGTCGCAGAGATTCTCGATTCTTGGAATTTATGTGCTGCGTGTATTCATAATTAAGTTTGTACGGAACTCTCAGTGCATGAGACCTACTTGCACCTGGCTAGTTTTTAGATAGTAATCCAAAATGTGAACCATTATTTTGAGAAATTGCGAACATGTTCCTTCCTGAACTGGAGACTGTATAATTATATCACAACAAGACCCACTTCAAGGGAAACTTTTTGACTAAATGTCTGTCTCCAGTCACCTCCACTCCTTTCCACTATACATGAAGTCTTTGTCATAAATCTTCTGGGCCTATTGAACTGGATTTTGAAAGGATTCCAGCCATGTGTACTCTGTAGTGAACTATAATTGTATCCTTTGTGGTTGACACAGTGTTTGACATCAACCACATAGGTCATAACTCAGTATAATTCTAGTGGACACACAGTTGGCATATGAAAACTGTCACAAGCATTTCAAACAAGAAAATCAAAACAATTTAATGGAACAAGTAAACAGGAGATTAGAATATGGAAAAACAAATTTCACATGTACAGTATAATTTATCACCATTAAGTGTTTGTTAGTATAAATCATTCTGATGGTGTTGTCCATGGGAAAAAGACACAGTAAGATTCATCAGATCTCTAAATCAGCAAAATTTCTTTCTAATAGCTGAATAAGGCCTTACTTGCAGGTAAATCAACTGCCCCCATCTGCTTCCCTTTCCTTTCCAGTTTTTGAAAGCCTTATTGGACATTTCTCAGATACTCTTTTCTTCAAACATCCACACCTTTTTGAGTTCCTTTTCCTTCCATTACTAGCATTTGTTTGCCAGTCTTCTTCCTCAACCTTTACAGTTATTTCATTTGTGCTGGTAAACCTTTCGGGGTATAAGGTCATTGTCAACCAAACTCTTCTGCCCCTAATGTTTCATCCAGAACTGCACTGGACATCTTCAGAGGCATTGCTTCTTCATAGTCTTGCCGACTGATGGGTCGGACATCTGAGAGCGACATGTATACTGTAGAAAAGAGGCATGGCAGGAGTTGCACATAAGCAGAGATGATCCTTGTCAAAGATAAAGAACTGTGTAGTGATTCTGCAGAAGTTCTGTCCATATGTTGCTAAGTTTCATGGTATCTTCTTTTCTGTTAAAATCATCTCTATGTTTATATATTTCAATGGCTTTTCTACATAGCCATGGATAATAGTTTGTTGTAGATAAAATTTTTCTTTCAGAAAACTTCACTTCGTGACTTCCTGGATGAAGATCATGATCTGCTACAGCCAATTTGTCTATTTTCCATAGTCGGTGAAGACTATTGAGCTCCTTTAGCTGTGTTTTCATGCTTCTCTTTGTTGTTCCAATATAAACTTTACCACATGTACACTGAATTTTATATATGCCACATGTTGACAGAGGAGTGTGTGTATCTTTCACATATCATTTTCTTTGTTGGTCTAAAAACCAGCGTAATGTAACATTTCTGTAAAATCTTTCAGATCTGATCTGTTACTTTTTTAAGAAAAGGGAGAGAAACTGTATTCTTCCATTCTTGTTTTCCATGTTTGTCCTTCAGCCTTCCGTTGTTTACCTTCTTTCCTGAGTAGCCATTTTTCTCAAAAGCCTGCTTTAGATGTTTTAATTCAGGATCCAGGTATTCTAGTATGCTAATCCTTTTGGCCCTTTCGGCAAGACTTTTAATGACACTACTCATTTGTTGTGGGTGTTGATTAGAGTTCATGTGTAAATATCTATCTGTGTGCGTAACTTTTTGAAAAACCTGAAGATTCGTCTGTTGACCTGTCTCATAGCTAAAACATCTAAGAAAAGTATTTTGTTGTCATTTTATATTTGCATGGTGAACTGGATTTTTGGGTTTATGTTATTTAGAAGACCAAAGAATTTGTCCAAAGCTTTTTTACTATACGACCATACCAAATATGTGTTATCCACAAAACAGTACCAGCAAGATGGTTTCTTATTTACTTTTTCTAAAGCTAACTGCTCAGTTTTCTCCCTATAGAAATTAGCTATAGTGCAGTATACATGTCGCTCTCAGATGGCTGACGCATCAGTCAGCAGGATTCAACAGAGCAGCAACACCTCTGAAGATGTCCAGTGCAGGTCTGGGCAAAACATTAGAAACAGAAGAGTTTCATGGACCACGACCTTATATCCCAAAAGGTTTACCAGCAGTAGCATCATCCGATCGTGAAAGCCTTCATTCTATCATCTTTCATTTGTTTTGTGCCCTTCTTTTACACACACATCTTTCTGTTTCTGTAAGGATGTCATCCAACTGTACTATGTCCTTTGTGACCTTAGATGTTTTTAGTTGTTCCATTGAGTTCACATGTGGACTGTCTCACTTTTTGTACCTTTTTGTTTCATCAGTGTTTTTCTCTGTCAGGTTCACTCATAGCAGTGTTCATATATAGTTCCTTCCAGCAGCAAAACACAATTTTCACCAGTGACAGAATATTCTCTGATATGCAATGAAAGTGCTGTTATCACTCAAAGCTCTTCATAGATTTATCATCATTAAGGCAAAAAAATAAAACTGTTATTTTGTTCAACTCACCCTCCAGTAATATCATTGACTGCTGGTATCATCTTTGTCAGTGCACAGGGAATGAGATTCCTTTGCTGCTAGGAATGTCTTATGTTAGTTGGAGGATGGAAATAGAGTGCAAATCATGATGCCTCAGCTAAACACTAGGTTCAGAATGTCTTACTATGTTGTCCGTTAATCAGCTAAACTGTTTATAATTACTTCTGCATGAAGTACTATAGCAAACTTTGTATTTGCAGAAGATAAATGACCTAGTAATTTTTGCCAGGTGCTGGGAACGATGATTTAAACTTTTTTACTGTCAACTCCAACTTCTTGCTAAAGTGGCCATGTGCCTGTAAAATACTCAGGTGCAACACATGCCACATACAACCACACCATTATACTCAAATCCTATTACAAGTGTATCTGTCTTGTAAATCAACTCTGCCGTAATTTCTGCATAGCCTTTTGTGTGGGTATGGCACTAACCAGCTGTTCACCAGAATGAATGGACACCACCAAGCTGAGGCCAATAGCAAAGTCGAGAACCCAGTGGCAGAGCATGTTTCCAAATACAACATATTTGATGTCAATGACTGCTGCACAGCCCGTGCCATCCATACCCTTCCCACCAAGATCAACTTCTCACAGTTGCATAAATGGGATTACTCCGTTATAGTACATCTTTCATTCTTATCTGTGGTGTTCAGTTCACATTAGCTCATTTCTCACATACAGCTGTACCCCTGTCTGCCATGCATCCCATCCCCCTTATAAGCAGCCTCCCTCTAATAGACAGCAGAAATGAGTTCAAATGTTAGTGATTTTTTCTTCGCAATTCTTTCTATACGTGCACAAGTTGAGCACAAATAATTTACCTTTAAATAGAATGTTTTGTTCTATAATGTTTATTGTAATTATTATCTTTGGCACATGTTAACTGAGAACCGTAAGTTACTTGCATCCACAACATGATGATATTATTCAGTTCCTGACCTGACGTGTAACAGTTATGCTTGTATTGTATGCAAACAAAACTGCCTTGGATGGCTTATGACTAAAAAGACATACTTTAACTGGTGTGGCCCAAAGGTAAAGTAGTAATGAAAGAAATGATTCCTATTGCTTAATATCTATTTTCTTTGTTCCAATTTCCCAGTGTTATAACTGAACTCTGATGCATATTAGTTTTCTTAAACTTGAATCATGATGAAAAATTCCTGAATGAATTCCAAGGATTTCACCTGTTGGAACTTTTTATTCAGAAGCTCTCTAATTTCATTAGATGTCATATCCAATATAAAATTTTGGCATTAAAGCTGTAAAGCTGCTTAGTTTGGGAAATTGACAATATTTACCTGCAATAATTTTGCCATGAAATGGGGGAAATGGCTTTGGCAGATAATGATTTGGTTTCAGCTGTGTGGCCAATACAGAGTAATGATTTAGAAACAATCTTGTGATCATGATGAGAAACTCTAACGTTGTACAGGAAAAACCATATGGAGAGTAAAGGAGTTCTAAAAACAATTGAGCACCTACGGAGTAAAACAGTTGCAATGTGTCTCTTTTAGAAATAAACCACCCAAGGCAAATTTGTTTGCGTACGATACAATCATAAAAATTGACAGTATAATGTAAATGTTTGTTGTTGTGGTTTTCAGTCCTGAGACTGGTTTGATGCAGCTCTCCATGCTACTCTATCCTGTGCAAGCTTCTTCATCTCTCAGTACTTACTGCAACCTACATCCTTCTGAATCTGCTTAGTGTATTCATCTCTTGGTCTTTCTCTACGATTTTTACCCTCCACGCTGCCCTCCAATGCTAAATTTGTGATCCCTTGATGCCTCAGAATATGTTCTACCAACTGGTCCCTTCTTCTTGTCAAGTTGTGCCACAAACTCCTCTTCTCCCCAATTCTATTCAATACCTCCTCATTAGTTATGTGATCTACCCATGTAATCTTCAGCATTCTTCTGTAGCACCACATTTCAAAAGCTTCTATTCTCTTCTTGTCCAAACTGTTTATCGTCCATGTTTCACTTCCGTACATGGCTACGCTCCATACAAATACTTTCAGAAACAACTTCCTAATACTTAAATCTATACTCGATGTTAACAAATTTCTCTTCTTCACAAACGCTTTCCTTGCCATTGCCAGTCTACATTTTATATCCTCTCTACTTCGACCGTCATCAGTTATTTTGCTCCTCAAATAGCAAAACTCCTTTACTACTTTAAGTGTCTCATTTCCTAATCTAATTCCCTCAGCATCACCAGACTTAATTCGACTACATTCCATTATCCGCATTTTGCTTTTGTTGATGTTCATCTTATATCCTCCTTTCAATGTAAATGGATAGATAAAAAAATCTACTTACCAAGCAGTGGCAGGGGTCACCCAGAAATCCAGGTCACGGGAGACTTACCGGACGGGATGAGGAGGCGAGACTGATTGTTGGAAACTGCACTGGATGAGATTTGGAAACCTGAGAGCACATGGAAGACAGGTAATATGCAAGACAGAGATTACTACTAAAACATCATGCACGAGTTAATAAGAGTGAAAAGCTAAGAGCATTGTATGTAACAGAGGTAGGAGGGGGTGGCGAATAGTAGACAGGTCAGAAAATGAAAGATGTAGAAAACTAAAATGGTGTGAGGATAGGAGTAGTTACTGTGAAGAAATTCTGAGACAGAAGGAAGTAACAAATTGAGGCCAGGTGGGTAGCGAGAACAAAGGACATATAGCACTAGTTCCCACCTGTGTAGTTCTGAGAAACTGGTGTCTGGGGCAAGAATCCAGATGGCATGTGTGGTGAAACAGGTATTGAGGTCATGACTGTCATGTTGTAGAGCATGCTCTGCAGGAGGATATTGTGTGTTGCCAGTATACACCTTTTGCCTATGCCCATTCATCCTGACTGATAACTGGGTGGTAGTCATGCCGATGTAGAAGGCCGAACAGTGTTTACATAAAAGTTGGTATATGACTTGTCGTTTCACAGGTGGCTCTCCCTTTGATAGTATATGTTTTGAAACTTCCTGGCAGATTAAAACTGTGTGCCGGACCGAGGCTCGAACTCGGGACCTTTGCCTTTCGCGAGCAAATGCTCTACCAACTGAGCACCCCAAGCACGACTCATGCTCCCTCCTCGCAGCTTTACTTCTGTCTGGAGTATATGTTTTGCCATTACAAGGCTGGAATAGGTGGTGGTTGGAGGGTGCATAGGGCAAGTCTTGAAGCCGCGCAGTCACACGGGTAGGAGCCAAAAGGTTGAGAGATGGGGTGCAGATGTAGTGTAAGATCTGATAAGGACACTGCAGAGATTGGGAGGGTGACAAAAAACTGTTCTAGGTGTGGTGGGCAAAATCTCAGACAGAATGGATCTCATTTCAGGGCATGATTTTAGGAAGTCATGGCCTTGTTGAAGTAGCTGATTGAAATATTAATTGTATACAATTCTCTTAGCTTTTCAGTCTTATTAACTCGTGTGTGATGTTTTAGTAGTAATCCCTGTCTTGCATATTATCTGTCTTCCACCTTTAAGCTCTCAGGTTTTCAAATCTCATGCAGTGCAGTCCCCAACAATCAGTCTCTGCTTCTCATCCCATCCGGTAAGTCCCACATGACCCGGTGTTCTGGGTGACTTTTCAGAACTGTACCCCATTCCCTAAACCTCTCCAATCCTTTTCCTTCACCGCCCTTACTTCCTTCCCCTTCAACTCTTCTGCCAGGAGGAGGAGCCACTGGCTCTGAAAGCTTGTAAAAGTTAAACCTGTGTGTGTGTGTGTGTGTGTGTGTGTGTGTGTGTGTGTGTGTGTGTGGGCGCGCGTACGCGCCACTTGGTGAGTAGATTTTTTTTTATCTATCCATTTGATTATTTTTGGTATCATAAAAACTGAACATGCTTACAGCTTTAATGTCTGTATTACAAATGTTTTGAATGGTGTACATAGAAGTGAGAAACTCTCATGTAAACATCTGTTTTTTGCAATAAATATGTGAATACAAAATCATAATTGTAATATCTTGTTTCAGTCAGGGTAAGTAATACTTTTTGGTAAATATAGCTAGTAAATAGGCAACAGTGTAATTTCCACTTCATCACTTGAAAACTGTTTTGATTGGCCTGATTTTGATCGTCCAAATGTTTATTTTATTACTTCTCCCTCCACAGTTCTTTCAAATCTTCATCTGGTGGCTTGAATAGACGAATGGATATGTACCTGAAGGAAAGCGAACATGTTCGAAAGTAAGTATTGCTTATTTTTCCATCACAATATGCTGTGAGTACTTTCTTTTCATGTAAGTAAAAATTAAAGATGTACTTTACCATAGTGGCTGCTCTTGGTAATCTGGAGTAGATTTTATGCAAAATTTAACTCTTATTTTATGCAGTGTTTACTTTGAAGCACTGCGACAACAGGAAATTAATCTAGTAATCAGTTTTGAGACACTCATCATTTACAAAAAGAAAATTGTAGCAGTAACCGAATATTCTGAACATAAACTTATAGTCATGTTAGGTTGAAAGGGCCAGTGGAAGGATGATACGAAGTAGCCAGTACACAAGCTTTTAACTATACATAGTGCTCTAAAAATACTTCTACAAACTTTGGAAATAAGTTTCTTACACACCAAAACAAAACAAAAAGAAGTCTAGTAAACATGGGCTCTAAAATGCATACCTTACAAACAGTGAGCACTTGGTCAGTAGAAGAGATGTATCTCACAGTAACGAAGATAAAAAAGTGCTCATAGCTGTGCATTTTAGAGCCCATATTTACTGAACATTGTTTCTGGTTTTGGTGTAAGGAATCTGTCCCCAAAGTTTGTACGGTAGTTTCGAAGTGCCCTGGATATGTATTTATATACATATCCAGGAAAATACAAAAGTCCTCACATTGTGTGGATGGCCCATCCTTCACTTTCTGTAATTTCCTCATATTGACAATATTGTTACAGGTGTATGACATATTATTACATTTATTTGCTAAGTTAGTGTGGATTTCAGCAGAAACATTAAATCTTGTTTATCATTACAGATGGATGTGTCTTATACTGAGAGGTCTAGATTAACATGAAAGTTTACAGTTTGATTGTGAATTGGCAATGAATGTGAATGTGTAGTCTTAGCTGTGGTGACAGATATCCATAAGTGTAGCATGAAGTGTAGATTACATCGGAGGGCAATAACTTTATTACAAGCGGAGCACTCTGTTTGAAGAATGTAAAATATCAATTGCGAGACTGAAGCTTAATGTGGGCCATCCTTGGGCTGTGTTCATGAATTTCCTGTCTTTTCTGCCTCTTTCCCAGCAGTCAATGTATTTTTACGTTACACACTTAACGGTTTGTGAACTGAAATTGACATCACATCACAAGCTAATATTTATTTTTCCTTTGATAAAAAGGAAATTCTAAGGTCAATAAGCTCAAAGGTAATTATTACACCATAATCGTAATTTCCTTGAATGCTCATGCCAGACATTAAGTGTTTGGAAAGAGGATACAGGAAAAAAACAGAGGAGACATTTCTAAAGCAAACAATGTAGAAGAAGATATAATTCTTTCTTAAACATGTTCCTACAGAACTTTGAATCTTGTTGTCCTCTCAGATAAATAAGTGCAAAATTGAATCAAAACAAAGATAAGGATGGATAACTTCTCTCATTAAAGTATCTTGCCCTAGGAAGAGACAGCATGCCCTAATTTATAGGACAAGCTATAGACAAGAACTGAAATGCCCGTTACCATTTAGTATTTTAAAATTCTCAGTCTCTTATAAAAAATGTCAGACTCGGCCCTATTCTCGATAAATAAAACACACCAAGAATAAAACTAGAACAATCTGGACATTATTGAAACATCCTGGCGGATTAAAATTGTGCCAGACTGAGACTGAAACTTGGATCTTTGCTTTTGATGGACAAGTGCTCAACTGACTGAGCTACCCAAGCACAGCTCACAACATGACCTCACAGTTCTACTTCTGCCAGTACCTCATACTTCTCTCTGCCCGTCATTTAAATGAGGATTATCACCAGCAGAGAAATGCTGCATCACAGCACAAAAAATGCAACTATGTTCCTGTTTCTTTCAAAGACTGATTGAAAAGTGGGGTACCAGCTTCCTCATTCTACTTCCCTCAACACCTTGAAAACTTTCCCAAAAATTTTGGCCTGCAAACATATTTGCACTTCTTTAACATGCAACTCACCTCAAACTCCCCTAAATGTAACTCATTCACACTCTCTAGTTCATCATTTGAAGTCGCTCATAACTGACCATTCCCAGTTGCCCTTTCTCACTCACTCATTCTGCCTGACTCATTGACATTATCTCTTTGTGTCTCTCTGTCACTGTCTGCTGTGTCACAGCCACAGTCTCCTTTGTTCTGTCCCCCTGCTACAGTCTCACTGTCACGATCTCCCTCTTGCTCTATCTTACTGCTAGTATCTCATTCCTTCCTTCCTACTGCTGCTGTCTCTTCTCATTGTCATTATCCATTTCTTCTTCATTGTCATTGTCATATAATTTATCTTTCATTATAACTGGCTCTCACCCACTTCCTCTTTCTCCTTGTCTTTATTCCTTCTCCTGCTAGCACTGTCTCCTTCACTCTTTTCCTAGCACTGTTGTGTCATTGTCAACAGTGTTCCACTGCCATTCTATCACATTGCCATTCTCATCTTTGCTCTTTCCTTACCACACCCACTGTCTACTGTCTTCTTGTATTTATTACTTTTCCATTTCTTTGCCGCTGTGTTCTTCTCACTCTGTACAAGAACGCACAAATATGTTTGCATGCCAAAATTATTGGAAAATTTTTGAAACGTGCTGAGGAAGGTAGGAGGGAGCACTGGTACCCCACTTTTCAGTCAGTCTTTTAAATAAAAAGGAACATATTCACATTTTTTGCGCTCCGATAGGAGCATTTTCTGCTGCAGCAGGGCATGTGATTTGTATGAAAAGAAATGTACTAGTTAGTAAAATTTAGATTGTTTATTTATGTAAAATTGAAATAACGGAAAACTACTTTTATGCCTCAGACTGGATCTTATACACACAAAAATTTTGAATGTGCTTCAGTACTACAATGTGTGGCTCCTAGATCATAACAGGGATGCTTTACAGCATATCATGTCACTTTATGAACTACATTTTCATCTCACATTGGATTTTACATGCATATTTTGTGTACAAGCAGGGTAAATTGGAACCTCTGTTTCTCAAAAATTGAAAGGGATATGAAGAAAATTTTTAAGGTTGTTCAAGATCAGGATCTAAGGAATACATATCTTAAAAACTTCAGCCATTCACTATGCATAGCCATCTCAGAATCCAGAGCTGGATTTTGGTACCCAAAAAACAAGTTTTTGGGATGTTTCTCAATAACAGATAAAGATTTTTTGGAAACTGGGAAATGGCTCCTCTAGATAAACACCTAGAGAACATACCATTGAAATTTGAGCAATTTGTTGTGATTATTTATTATTTATTATTTAGATTTTCGCCTTGTACTGTATTTTTTGCATAGAATTAGGGTAGCTTTGTGCCTCAGTATTTTGCAAATGGATAAAGATATTGAGAAAATTTTCAAGGTTGTTCAAGATTTGAATCTTTGAAATATATCTAAAAATTTTAGCCATTTGCTGTACACAACTGACTCTAAGTACTCCGTAGGGTTTTGGCCTGTTGGTGACAGCAAAAAAAATAAATAAATAAAAATAAATCCTTTTGTGGGTTATTCTGAGGAATTGCCCATGAACTAAAAGTGCCTCACTAAGTGCCATCAAGACCACCGTAGACAACATCAAATGCAAAACGACCTAAACAGGGGGAAGTGTGTAGTACTTGTACTTTAATCCTGTAGTATAGGATAGTGACACTAAGACTATCCTTTTGTTGGGTATATGAATGGTTATACGAAAAACTCGACCCTGCTATCTCATCACCAATAGAACCCGAGTTATGAGGACCAGAAAATACCATTTGTATGTGTGGCATTTTGAAACATATTAGGTACACATCCTGCCCCATACATATCGATGTACACATTTCACTAGCTTCCTTGGATACCATTTCTTATTAAATGACAACAGACCTGTCATAACATTGGTGTAAAATGGCCGTTGGCGAGTAACGTCTGGCCACACTTTTGGCAAAAGCAGTGTACAGCACACACACAGGAGTCCCACTGTGCAATTTTCGGCAGAGGGAGTTTGAATATGGCACCATCTATCTGCAAATTATTGTGTATGCGCAATTTCCGCACCTGCACATTCATCGCGCGCATGTTCTAGAAACAGGGTGTCGATGTGCGGATACCATCAGTTGTACTGAGCCACCAGCAAGGTTGAACCACCTGAAGATGTTGGACAGTTGCTCTGAGGAAATATTGTGGAATTTACACAAACTGATCTGGTGACAAACCCATGAAGGAGACTATTTACAACATATCTGCCAGGAAAGCTTGATGAGTCACATCTGGTACCTTTATGGGGAGGAGATGGCAAAGAATGTATGTGAGTTTGACAAGTTACGTTGCAAGAGAGGTAGATTGTTAAGCAGCCCTGCAGTTTTACTAAGATGCCACGACCAGCAAACCATCCCTATGTTTGCTAAATTTAAGCATTTATAAATTCTGCTGCTGCCATTAGAATTAAACGATGAGCGAGTGCGGCACTTGTGAGAGAAAGGATCTACATCTACATTTACATTTATTCTCCGCAAGCCACCCAACGGTGTGTGGCGGAGGGCACTTTACGTGCCACTGTCATTACCTCCCTTTCCTGTTCCAGTCGCGTATGGTTCGCGGGAAGAACGACTGTCTGAAAGCCTCCGTGCGCACTCGAATCTCTCTAATTTTACATTCTTGATCTCCTCGGGAAGTATAAGTAGGGGGAAGCAATATATTAGATACCTCATCCAGAAATGCACCCTCTCGAAACCTGGCGAGCAAGCTACACCGCGATGCAGAGCGCCTCTCTTGTAGAGTCTGCCAATTGAGTTTGTTAAACATCTCCGTAACGCTATCACGGTTACCAAATAACCCTCTGACGAAACGCGCCGCTCTTCTTTGGATCTTCCCTATCTCCTCCGTCAACCCGATCTGGTATGGATCCCACACTGATGAGCAATACTGAAGTATAGGTCGAACGAGTGTTTTGTAAGCCACCTCCTTTGTTGATGGACTACATTTTCTAAGGACTCTCCCAATGAATCTCAACCTGGTACCCGCCTGACCAACAATTAATTTTATGTGATCATTCCACTTCAAATAGTTCCGCACGCATACTCCCAGATATTTTACAGAAGTTACTGCTACCAGTGTTTGTTCCGCTATCATATACTCATACAATAAAGGATCCTTCTTTCTATGTATTCGCAATACATTACATTTGTCTATGTTAAGGGTCAGTTGCCACTCCCTGCACCAAGTGCCTATCCGCTGCAGATCTTCCTGCGTTTCGCTACAATTTTCTAATGCTGCAACTTCTCTGTATACTACAGCATCATCCGCGAAAAGCCGCATGGGACTTCCAACACTATCTACTAGGTCATTTATATATATTGTGAAAAGCAGTGGTCCCATAACACTCCCCTGTGGCACGCCAGAGGTTACTTTAACGTCTGTAGACGTCTCTCCATTGACAACAACATGCTGTGTTCTGTTTGCTAAAAACTCTTCAATCCAGCCACACAGCTGGTCTGATATTCCGTAGGCTCTTACTTTGTTTATCAGGCGACAGTGCGGAACTGTATCGAACGCCTTCCGGAAGTCAAGAAAAATAGCATCTACCTGGGAGCCTGTATCTAATATTTTCTGGGTCTCATGAACAAATAAAGCGAGTTGGGTCTCACACGATCGCTGTTTCCGGAATCCATGTTGATTCCTACATAGGAGATTCTGGGTTTCCAAAAACGACATGATACTCGAGCAAAAAACATGTTCTAAAATTCTACAACAGATCGACGTCAGAGATATAGGTCTATAGTTTTGCGCATCTGCTCGACGACCCTTCTTGAAGACTGGGACTACCTGTGCTCTTTTCCAATCATTTGGAACCTTCCGTTCCTCTAGAGACTTGCGGTACACGGCTGTTAGAAGGGGGGCAAGTTCTTTCGCGTACTCTGTGTAGAATCGAATTGGTATCCCGTCAGGTCCAGCGGACTTTCCTCTGTTGAGTGATTCCAGTTGCTTTTCTATTCCTTGGACACTTATTTCGATGTCAGCCATTTTTTCGTTTGTGCGAGGATTTAGAGAAGGAACTGCAGTGTGGTCTTCCTTTGTGAAACAGTTTTGGAAAAAGGTGTTTAGTATTTCAGCTTTACGCATGTCATCCTCTGTTTCAATGCCAACATCATCCCGGAGTGTCTGGATATGCTGTTTCGAGCCACTTACTGATTTAACTTAAGACCAGAACTTCCTAGGATTTTCTGTCAAGTCGGTACATAGAATTTTGCTTTCGAATTCACTGAATGCTTCACGCATAGCCCTCCTTACGCTAACTTTGACATCGTTTAGCTTCTGTTTGTCTGAGAGGTTTTGGCTGCGTTTAAACTTAGAGTGAAGCTCTCTTTGCTTTCGCAGTAGTTTCCTAACTTTGTTGTTGTACCACGGTGGGTTTTTCCCGTCCCTCACAGTTTTACTCGGCATGTACCTGTCTAAAACGCATTTTACGATTGCCTTGAACTTTTTCCATAAACACTCAACATTGTCAGTGTCGGAACAGAAATTTTCGTTTTGATCTGTTAGGTAGTCTGAAATCAGCCTTCTATTACTCTTGCTAAACAGATAAACCTTCCTCCCTTTTTTTATATTCCTACTAACTTCCATATTCAGGGATGCTGCAACGGCCTTATGATCACTGATTCCCTGTTCTGTACATACAGAATCGAAAAGTTCGGGTCTGTTTGTTATCAGTAGGTCCAAGATGTTATCTCCACGAGTCGGTTCTCTGTTTAATTGCTCGAGGTAATTTTCGGATAGTGCACTCAGTATAATGTCACTCGATGCTCTGTCCCTACCACCCGTCCTAAACATCTGAGTGTCCCAGTCTATATCTGGTAAATTGAAATCTCCACCTAAGACTATAACATGCTGAGAAAATTTATGTGAAATGTATTCCAAATTTTCTCTCAGTTGTTCTGCCACTAATGCTGCTGAGTCGGGAGGTCAGTAAAAGGAGCCTATTACTAACCTAGCTCGGTTGTTGAGTGTAACCTCCACCCATAATAATTCACAGGAACTATCCACTTCTACTTCACTACAGGATAAGCTACTACTAACAGCGACGAACACTCCCCCACTGGTTGCATGCAATCTATCCTTTCTAAACACCGTCTGTACCTTTGTAAAAATTTCGGCAGAATTTATCTCTGGCTTCAGCCAGCTTTCTGTACCTATAACGATTTCGGCTTCGGTGCTTTCTATCAGCGCTTGAAGTTCCGGTCCTTTACCAACGCAGCTTCGACAGTTAACAATTACAATACCGATTGCTGCTTAGTCCCCGCATGTCCTGACTTTGCCCCGCACCTGTTGAGGCTGTTGCCCTTTCTGTACTTGCCCAAGGCCATCTAACCTAAAAAACCGCCCAGCCCACGCCACACAACCCCTGCTACCCGTGTAGCCGCTTGTTGCGTGTAGTGGACTCCTGACCTATCCAGCGGAACCCGAAACCCCACCACCCTATGGCGCAAGTCGAGGAATCTGCAGCCCACACGGTCGCAGAACCGTCTCAGCCTCTGATTCAGACCCTCCACTCGGCTCTGTACCAAAGGTCCGCAGTCAGTCCTGTCGACGATGCTGCAGATGGTGAGCTCTGCTTTCATCCCGCTAGCGAGACTGGCAGTCTTCACCAAATCAGATAGCCACCGGAAGCCAGAGAGGATTTCCTCGGATCCATAGCGACACACATCATTGGTGCCGACATGAGCGACCACCTGCAGATGGGTGCACCCTGTACCCTTCATGGCATCCGGAAGGACCCTTTCCACATCTGGAATGACTCGCCCCGGTATGCACACGGAGTGCACATTGGTTTTCTTCCCCTCTCTTGCTGCCATATCCCTAAGGGGCCCCATTACGCGCCTGACGTTGGAGCTCCCGACTACCAGTAAGCCCACCCTCTGCGACCGCCCGGATCTTGCAGACTGAGGGGCAACCTCTGGAACAGGACAAGCAGCCATGTCAGGCCGAAGATCAGTATCAGCCTGAAACAGAGCCTGAAACCGGTTCGTCAGACAAACTGGAGAGGCCTTCCGTTCAGCCCTCCGGAATGTCTTTCGCCCCCTGCCACAGCTTGAGACGACCTCCCACTCTACCACAGGTGAGGGATCAGCCTCAATTCGGGTAGTATCCCGGGCAACCACAGTTGTAGTCCAATCGGGGGATGCGTGGGACGAGCTGGCCATCCCCGACAAACCCCCATCCGGAACCCCACAGTGATGCCCATTGGCAACAGCCTCAAGCTGTGTGACCGAAGCCAACACTGCCTGAATCTGGGAGCGAAGGGATGCCAACTCAGCCTGCATCCGAACACAGCAGTTGCAGTTTCTATCCATGCTAAAAACTGTTGTGCAAAGAAAGTCTGAACTAATCTACAGAGAGCGCAAACCAATCGACACAAAATTTAAACGGTTATTAAAATACAAGATTGCCTAATTAATGCAGTAATGCTGCTATTTGCGCACTGCTGACACTGCTCGGCGGCCGAAGGAGACTACGCGATTTTACACTATTCAGGTACTAAAACGCGATGCTACAACTCTCAAATACTATAATACGCCCGAAATTTATGAATTAAACAATTCAAGTACCAAACACACGCAAATAAAGTAAGAATTAAACTATGTAACAAATGAGTGAGCTAGGAGTATACGACTTGCTGCTGCAGCTGCTTATGCAACGGCGGCAGGGAGCACACTGACTGTGACCAACCGACACTGGCCGTTCAAAACAAAAACAGAATACAAACGACTACGTGAATTTACACTATTCAGGTACTAAAACGCGATGCTACAACTCTCAAATACTATAATACGCCCGAAATTTATGAATTAAACAATACAAGTACCAAAAACACACAAAGAAATTAAGAATTAACTATGTAACAAATGGGTGAGCTAGGAGTATACGACTTGCTGCTGCAGCTGCTTATCCAACGGCAGCAGGGAGCTCTATACACGTCAGGAATTGCTCTTGGTGTCCAAACAATTACTATCACTCCAACTGAAGATTTCGGAAAGTTTTTCAGCGGTATCCTGGAGCTGAGTAGACAGCGCCACTTGGACTCTGGCTGACTGGACTGACAAGCTAAGGTTCATCAAATGACTAAATATGGTTGACTCGAAGCCCGAATGCAAGAAGACTTGCCAAGAAGACGTAACGTGTTTGATCTCCTGGAGAGGACTTTGGGCGATGCTGCAGTTTTGGTGTTTGTACCTACACCAGGGACCATTTCCATCCAAGATGTGATTCGTGGAATGGAGTAGGCTGTTTCAAAACTTCCTAAAGATGCTGCCAAAGAGATTAGGCATGATACATGCCACATCTTGACTCAAGCTTCATCTAAGATGTCCATCTTTAACATCACCTCAGCTGAAAGAAATGCTTTATGAGAATTGAGAGAAGATCAAGACATCGTCATCTTACCTGCTGACAAAGTAAATGCTACTGTGCTTCTCTCATGCACAGAATGTAACAGCAATACATACAAACTGCTTGACAATCCTGCGTATAGTAAATTAAAAAGTGATCAGACAGGTAGGATCCAAGAAAGACTGTGGAACTCATCAGGAAGAGCTCAATTCCAGTGAAAGTCTTTAAGGGTTTGCATCAACAGGCTGCAGTTCCTCCTAGACTCTATGGCCTACCCAAGATCCATAAGAATGGGGCGCCTCTCCGTCCCATTGTAAGTAACATAGGAGCATCTACTTATTTTGTTGCCAAACACGTGACATCACTATTGGGACCTTTCATAGGCAAGCGTGACCATCACATTCACATCTCTGAAGATCTCAAAGGTCATGTGAAAACTCTTAGATTGCACTCGTCAGATCTCCTAGTAAGTTTCGATGTTGTGTCTTTATTTACAAAGATGTCCTTGCAGGACTCTTTGGAGCTCATTAGCAACAAGTTTGAGGAGGACATAGTTATTTAAACACGTGCTTATTTCAACATACTTCTTATTTAATGATCAATATTTTGAACAAGTGGACGGTGTTGCCATGGGAAGCCCTCTGTCTCCTGCGGTGGCCAATTATTTTATGGACGACTTAGAAGAAAAATCGCTACAGTCAGCCATTCTCAAACCCTCTTGTTTTTTGTGGCATGGGGATGATACATGTGTGGTGTGGCCACATGGACTTCATACTCTACCTACATTTCTTCAGCATCTGAATTTGCTCCATCTGAATATAAACTTCACAATGGAAGTGGAAAAAGATGGTACTTTACCTTCTCTTGATGTTTTGGTATGAAGGAAAGCAGATGGAACCTTGGGACACAGCGTGTAACGCAAGCCAACGGATACAGATCTATATCTTCAGGCCACAAGCTGCCATCATCCTGCACAATGTGGTAGTGCATTATGTATGTTAGTTCATAGAGCACATCTGGTATCTGATCCTGAAAGCCTGTCAAGTGAAATACAATATTTGAAGACAGTGTTCCGACAAAACAGTTATTCTGAGAGACAGATACGTAATGTATTCAGGCCCAGGCGAGTTCAATCTATGGAGCGGAATGAAGATAGGAAGACACCCACCACTTTGGCCTTTTTGCTGTATTTTGGTGCCACGTCATCAAGAATCGGAAGAGCTCTCGTAAGATATGGAATTAAGTGTGTTTTTCAACCATTTGCAAAACTGAGAAAGCTATTGGGTTCGGTTAAGGATGACCTTGGCCTGAGGAAATGTTGGGTGTACAACATTCCTTGTCAGTGTGGGGAAGCATATATAGGTCAGACATGCCATACAGTACAACAATGCTGCTATGATCATCAACGTCATACATACCTTCGTCAACTGGACAAGTTGGCCATTGTGGAACACTGTCTGAGTGCAGGACATTGGATGATTTATGAAAAAACGGCAGTTTTATCCCCGGCATCATCTTTCTGGGAATGCATCATTGTAATATCCATACAGCTGATAATCTCATCAACAAGGATGCAGGATTTCAGCTGAGGACAGCCTGGAACCCTACATTGGCTGCTGTTAAATTACAACATGAAAGCAAGATTATTCGATAACAGACCCGTCATAACGTTGGTCTAGTACAGCTGTTGGTGAGTAACATCTGGCCACACTGTTGGCAAACGCAGCGTACAGTGCACGTGCAGGAGAGCCACTTTGCGATTTTCGGCAGAGTGAGTTTGAATATGGCACCATCTATCTGCAAATTATTTCATATGCGAGATTTCCACACCTGCACATTCATCATGCGCATGTTCTAGAAATGGGGCGTCGATGTGCAGATACTGTCAGTTGTACCTAGCCGCCAGCAAGGTTGAACCACCTGAAGATGCCGGACAGTTGCTCTGAGGAAATATTGTGGAATTTGCACAAAGTGATCTGGCGGCAAACCCGTGAAGACTATTTACAACATATCCGCTGGGAAAGCATGAAGCGTCACAAAACAATGGGTTGTCAGAATGTGGAAGGAGATTGTGAATACAGTACTAGTAGTTGCGCCATGAGAATGCTCTCCACAACTCCCTGCCTATCTAGTAGTTCTTGGTCAAGCACAACTTGACAGTGTTGACCCAACCTCTCCCCCCCCATGTTTCTCAACAGTTTTCAACAGAATATTTCCTGTGTCTGAGAATGAAGACTAGCCTGAATCCAAAATACTGTGAATAAAAAAATCTTTAAATGAAGTTCCTGTCATTGCCTTCTAAGACGCATGCCTTTCATGGCAGAGTTGCTGAGAAAATTTATAAAATCCAAAGGGGGCTACTTCGGTGAATTATAAATGTTTGTAACAGCACCTTGAGTAAAAATTTGTTTATAATTGTAAGTTCCTGCTTTATGGGCACACCTTGTATAAAATTGTATCTCCTTTGGTTCAGCGTCTTCCTGAATAAGATATACATCATTTGTGAATACAGTCCCAACTTTAATGTGACAAAGTAGCTTCTCACATGAAGTGCTGTGATAAAATTTGTTGTAGCAGCGCTAGAGGTTACTACCAACACTGATGTAAGTAGTTTGCGAGTGTGTATTGCATCTCCCAGCTTGACAGGTTAATATATGGTGCAATAAAAGGTACCGTGTTCCAAACATCTTACAGCAGTTTCACAGTGTAGACAGATTTTCACTTCTAATCTAAAAATTATGTAGTGTTGAAATTGGAGAGTACCTTGGTATATTGTTATATTACTACTACTACTACTACAGTTAAAACTACAGCTAGAAAAATTCTTCCATTTTGTTGCAGCTACTGTATTCCACACATCTATTGTGTCAATAGACACTTGTGATACACATGTGAAGCAATAAATTTATATTATTTATAAGATTTTTCTTTTCTTATTCTTTACTACCATTTTCAATAAAGACTTATTCGGCTAACTTGCATTGGTTTGTTTTGTAGCCAATTATCACACTGTAATTTTACCTGATTTGTTGCTCTCCAGTTTTTGGAATTGTGTGGATGTTTCTTGAAGTGCCATCATTATAAATATGTTATTGACTACCTTCCAAGGGTACTGGTGGATGCTGACACACTTACAATTCTTGCAGCCAAATTCATGACTGTTAATACAGAAAGTACCTGTATCCCATTAGGTTTCATTATAACAAACTACCCCTCCCTCTGACCTCTGCCCCCTCCTCATACACACTATGTGATCAAAAGTATCCGGACATCCCCAAAAACATAGATTTTTCATATTAGGTATATTGTGCTGCCACTTACATATCAGCGACCTCAGTAGTCGTTAGACATCAGAATGGGGTGCTCCGCTGAACCCACAGACTTCGAACTTGGTCAGGTGATGGGGTGTCACTTGTGTCATGCATCTGTACGTGAAATTTCCACACTCCTAAACATCCCTAGGTCCACTGTTCCCGATGTGATACTGAAGTGGAAATGTGAAGGGACATGTACAGCACAAAAGCATACAGGCCGGCTTGTCTGTTGGCTGACAAGAGAGCGCAGAAAGTTGAAGAGGGTCATAATATGTGATATTCAGGCATCTATCCAGACCATTACACAAGAATTCCAAACTGCATCAGAGTCCACTGAAGGTACTTTGACAGTTAGGCAGGAGGTGAGAATACTTGGATTTCAAGGTCTAGCGGCTGCTCATAAGCCACACATCATGCCTGTAAATGCCAAACAATGACTCACTTAGTGTAAGCAGTGTAAACATTGGACAATCAAACAGTGAAAAAACGTTGTGTGGAGTGACGAATCATCATACCCAATGTGGCGATCTGATGGCAGGGTGTGGGTATTGCGAATTCCCAGTGGTGTTATAGTGTGGTGGTGTTTTTCATGGAGGGGGATTGCATCCCTTGTTATCTTGTGTGGCACTATCATAGCACACGCTTACATTGATGTTTTAAGTACCTTCTTGCTTCCCACTGTTGAAGAGCAATTCGGGGATGGCAATCACATCTTTTAACATGATCGAGCACCTGTTCATAATGCACTGCCTGTGGTGGAGTGGTTACATGACAATAACATCCCCATAATGGACTGGCCTGCATAGTGTCCTGATCTAAATCCTATAGAACACCTTTGGGATGTATTGGAATGCCAACCTCTCCTCAGTGCAGCACTCCATGAAGAATGGGCTGCCATTCCCCAAGTAACCTTCCACCACCTGATCAAACATATGCGTGTGAGAGTGGAATCTGTCATCAAGGCTAAGGGTGGGCCAACACCATATTGAATTCCAGCATTATCAATGGAGAGCACCACAATCTTGTAAGTCATTTTCAGCCAGGTGTTCAGATACTTTTGATCACATAGTGTATGTTGAATTGAATTTTTTTACCAAAGTGCTTTCTGTTTGGAGATACCTACACAGAAAAAAATGTATAACAAAGTTGAAAACTTTCACATTTGTGATTTCTTTTTTATTTATTTCATTTTATGGTGTACATTGAATGAGTTATTTAACTTTATATTGAATGTTTTCAAATTCCTGATGACCCAGTGCTATTACATTTTGTCGGATGTCTGTCTGTTGATCATAGTTTGTAGTCTGTTCTATTTTTGTCATAGTGAAATGTATAGTACTGTCAGTACACACACACAAAAAGTACACACACTATCCTACCTTCTGCAACTATTATTGCTTCCTCACAGGGGAGAGGGGTATAGGTTTGGGAAGGTTAAAAAGGAAGGGCATGTCACTCGGAGTCCAGGATGAGAGGTGCCCATTAGAGAACAGAAATGAGTTCTGTACAAGTGTACTTACTTTAAATTCACCAGCGGATCCTACATTGTTTCTGTACACTCAGAGACTAGACTCACAAGTCTCCATCGCTGCCTGTTTAACTGAAAACTCATGACTTGAGTCTGTTGTTGGTTACTATACCGGCAAAGATAGGAGAGCAAGTATTCGAGTTCGCAGGTGTAACTGAGGGCTTGCCACATTGCCGCTACATGGGTAGTATTGGGCATGATGATTACTACAATTACTATATGTCAATATAAATTATATCTGTGTGTGTATGTGTGTGCATGTGTATATAAATATGAATAAAAAATTTTCAAAGACTGCTGTAAATTTATCTTAATATTTAATTTCTATTCAGAAAATGTATAACAATTATGTTGACATACATACACTTTCGGCACATTGCGGAGTTTGTGAAAACAGTGTGGGAAACAACAATGAATTGTTTTCTCTAAATGATGATTAATTATTGAAATTTACAGCAGGTTTTGAGAAAGTTACAGTAGTGATTGGTGAGCTCCACACTTTGCTATTATTCGAAAAAAGCAAGTTGCCATGCTGAAAAGAATACACAAATAGCACACTTTTTGGTCGCAGGGACATAACAGAGATGTTGCTCTGGGCCCAGTTTTTGTTTGATAGAGCATATATGTTTTCTTGTGGTGAAGGTGGAATAAATAAGAATGCAATCAGTTTGTTTGCATTGCATGAACTGTGAATGTTTTTAATCTGTAGCATGGACTATAGCATCAAACATTGTAGTGAATGGAGCACATGTACAATTGTATACACTACATGACTTAATTTTCATTTTGCGTCATCTCCACAGTCTCAAAAAACACAGCTTCATTAGGGCCATCTGACCCTGAAAATCGGTCGTACTAAATCATGAGTAGCCCTGTACTTCTACATGCTTTGGTAAGAGAGAAATAGTCAATGAGTAGGAATTGACTGCAGCACCACCATTCTCAGACTCGTCATACTCGTGGAACTACAGCAGGAAGCAAGCAAGCAAGCGAGTGTTATTGTACTGATGTAACAGTGGCACCTGGATTTCTGGTGTGTGCAGTCCTCCACATTAGACTTGTACTCACTCCATTTCTGATCGCTAGTGTCCACTTGTGAAATCTTCTATTGTAAATGTAGGTCTCTCTTACATTCCATGATGTCTGTAATCCAGTTAGTGTTGCTCTTAGTTTTCCATAATTTCTCCACTATTCTCGTAAGGCCTTTTTTATTGTTTGTATTCTTTGTCATACAGTGTACTTTTATCAGTTTGTTAATTCTGTATTGCCACATAGGTTTCGTGTTGAGCTTAAATTTTATGATTCCATCTACATATGTAAATTTACCTATGATTTTCATTTTCTGTTCTTCTACTGCGTTTTTGTTTATTATTGGTCAGCTGACAAATTTTTTGTTCTTCAAAGGATATTCTGTGGCCAATTTCCTGTACTATTTAACTTGTTGTTGGGCTTCCTGAATTTGTTGGACAGGAAAACAAGACGATAATTGAAACCCAGGCAATTTAAATTTATGCTGTAAGAATGTACAGTTTTGTTGCAGTAATTTTGAATACAATGTTCTTGAGCTTCCAGTCTTATCAAGTGGTTAAAAATGCCTCTATCTTCTGACCAAGTACTCCTTGGCCACTGTCATGTGAAGTGTCTGCTGATGAGCTGCGGATACACTCTTATTTACACTAGCTGCTGGCTGTGACATTAGTTGTGCCTACAGCATCACCGTACATGGGCATACATTGACACCATGTTCAGTGCACCCACTTCAACCATGCGATTGCTGGGTCCCACACTGTGGTGAGCTGTAACCTGTAATCTTTAATAAGAGAGCTTTCAATGGTTTTTATTTCAATAGCTTCTTTAATTACACTGTCCCAGAAGCCATTAGTATGAGAGCACACTCAACTAAACTAGATTTTTCAAGGTACCATAGCCAGTAAACTACAAATAATATAAATTTATACCCTTAAAAGTAAATCAGTGGGTGAATTCTGTCAGAAGTTGTTACTTCAAGTAGCAGGGTAGTAAGTGATGACAGGATGGATCAGTTCAGTGGTTCTATGGACTAAGGAATCTACCACGGCAACAATGCCAACGTGCAGCATGTTGAGGAGCCAACGGTCGGCTGCTGTACTGCAAAAAAATGATGCGTGTCGGTGTCGACAGCAGTGCATCAGGGCCAGAGAGCATGTATTGGTTCCACCTGCTTTATTTATTTCTTCGTTTGTTGTCCCCAGTGTCGATGTGCTGTGTTGCTACACTGGCTGAAAAACGGGTTGTGGATTCCGACACTGACTACTGTAAATAATGTACCCGACAGGTGCACAGTTGATTTCACAGTACTTTAATTTCACTGTTCACAACCCCCGCAATAATACAGTTATATGGCCAGTGCACTATTGTTTCACTTTCGATGTGCCTCGTTAATAGTTTGCAGGGAACCTCCACATACTGCTACAGTAGTTTACTATTGAACATCTAAGAGCAGTAAAAACCTAACCACAAAGTTCACAGTTCTTGAAGAATAGAAATGTACATATGGAGCAGACATTGTCAGTGTTTTAACACATGGTCTATTGGTGTAACACTTATTTTACTGTTAAGTTGATGCATTGTTGTCGTTCTAAGCAGCACAGGTTTCTCGTCTGAAACTCGGCTCTGGACTGACTGTCTCATGACCAGAAACTGGCCCTTGTATATCACCACAATAATAGGTGCTGAAACTGCACATTGTTTGAAGTTTAATTTTCAGAAATTACAATTACAACTTAACTCATTAAATTAACTGAATACATTGAAAAATTCCATCTTTTAACATTTTCATCTACTGCAAGATTTAGGCCATATTATTTGTTTAAATGATGTAACTAACATATATAGTTATGCAATCAATACTTTTTACAAAACTGTTAATTACTGTGGAATTAATGAAGGGCTGGTTTTGCTAACATGTTTTCAAATAGAGATAAATAGATACTTTAAGACTACAAGCATTTCGTCTTCCAAATGTTTATAATTAGTACGGAATTTATATTTGTTTGTAAGTCAATAATAGAATTTCAGTTACGAAACAATTACTGATTCTGCCCTATATCAAAAGATAGTAACAAGGAATAGTCAAAATAAATCAGAAAATCAATCACATACCTAACACTAAGCGCAAAATCAGATCTGGTGTTACATTCTTTAAAACTGAGGGCCAACTTTTCTCTTTTATGGAAATGCAGATTATATTCATGTATGTTAATGGTAAATTGTTAAAAGTGGAAAAACGAGTTTAAGGAGGCAGATGGCAAAACAGGAGGGGAATTAAAATTATCCCTACTTGCTTCATCACAAGTGTCCTCAGAAGGAGGTATAGTGTATTAATGTTTTCAGGTGAGGAATTTTTCAGTTGTTATCACGGAGAAAGAAAACTGGTGTTCTACAGATCAGAGCATAGAATGTCAGATCCCTTAATTGGGAAGGTAGGTTAGAAAATTTAAAAAGGAAAATGGACGGGTTAAAGTTATAGTGGGAATTAGTGAAGTTCGGTGGCAGGAGGAACAAGGCTTCTGGTCAGGTGAATACAGGGTTATAAATACAAAATCAAATAAGGGTAATGCCGGAGTAGGTTTAATAATAAATAAAAATAAAAAAAAAAAACAGGAGTGCAGGTAAGCTACTACAAACAACATAGTGAACGCATTATTGTGGCAAAGATAAGACACAAAGCCCACGCCTACCGCAGTAGTACAAGTTTATATGCCAACTAGCTCTGCAGATGATGAAGAGACTGATGAAATGTATGATGAGATAAAAGAAATTATTCAGATAGTGAAGGGAGACGAAAATTTAATAGTCATGGGTGACTGGAGTTCGATAGTAGGAAAAGGAAGGAAATGTAGTAGGTGAATATGGAATGGGGGTAAGAAATGAAAGAGGAATCTGCCTGGTAGAACTTTGCACAGAGCACAACTTAACCATAGCTAACACTTGGTTCAAGAATCATGAAAGAAGGTTGTATACAAGGAAGAGGCCTGGAGATACTGGAAGGTTTCAGATAGATTATATAATGGTAAGACAGAGATTCAGGAACCAGGTTTTAAATTGTAAGACATTTCCAGGGGCAGATGTGGATTCTGACCACAATCTATTGGTTATGAACTGTAGATTAAAACTGAAGATACTGCAAAAAGTTGGGAATTTAAGGAGATGGGACCTGGATAAACTGACAAAACCAGAGGTTGTAGAGAGTTTCAGGGAGAGCATAAGGGAACGATTGACAGGAATGGGCGAAAGAAATACAATAAAAGAAGAGTGGGTAGCTTTGAGGGATGAATGTCATGCATCCATCCTCTGAGAAACTGCTGCTCGTCTGGAACAAAGTGTTTTGGCAGTGCATTGGGTGTGTACAGAATGGTTCACAAAAGGCCGTAGAACATGACAAGGTGGGTCAGGTCACACCACGCAGACCATCCCCCGAGAAGATCAATGCCAAATCCTAAAGGCATTGGAGGACAGATCAGCATCCTCCTCAGCTCTGGCGCAACATTGGAACAGTGTAACACATCATACATTATCAGGGTTGAGTCTGTTGCCATGTATTATGGCATGGGTTACGTGCACGTCACCCCATTCTCCGCCTACCTTTGATGAATGTACAGAAACATGCTACATGGCAATGGTGCATGGAACGATGCCACTGTGGACAGGAATGGCATCAGATAGCATTTTTGTATGAATCCAGGTTCAGTTTGTTTGAAAATGATGGCCACATTTTGATTCACCACAGAAAAGACAAGTGGTATCACTGTGACTCATTCGCTTGAGGTAAACAGTGCCAATTCGAGGCTTTATTGTTGTGGGAGTTCTTTTGGGTACAGGGCACTGTGACCAGTATGACCTATGTGAATAACATCCTGCAACCTGTGGCCATACCCTTTCTGCACAACACCCCAGATGCGATTTTTCAGTAAGCTAGTGATGACTGACCACATGTTGCTCACAAACATGTGCCTTCTTGGTGTTACAGAATGTTCGTTTTTTGCCCTGGCCCGCGAGATCACCAGACTTGTCACCAGTCGAAAATTTTTAGGATATGGTCAAACAATGGGTGCATGCCACATGGATGGCTATACTACAGGGCACCATTCGTGCCTTACATGCATCAATGCCCGCGTGCATTAAACAAGTTATCAAGGCCTATGGTGGATCTTTGCCTACTAGGCAACTGGACACATGTTGAACCAAGGTGACAAGAACGTACAGAATTGCAAGTGGTAAGCAGCAACACTACCTACAGAAATTTCCGCAAATTTCTGCATCCTACCATAATGCCAGTTCATGCAGCTGGCTGTTATGTGATTTTATTTCAGGGATTATAAAATAAAGTCCAAAGCACATATTAGGTGGCCAAGGCAGCTAGTGAAAATTGATGTGAACA
Source organism: Schistocerca americana (assembly GCF_021461395.2). Taxonomy (NCBI): domain Eukaryota; kingdom Metazoa; phylum Arthropoda; class Insecta; order Orthoptera; family Acrididae; genus Schistocerca; species Schistocerca americana. The sequence goes on along the minus strand of NC_060126.1, from coordinate 483,026,389 downwards.
AACAAGGAAATGAACATTTTGCAGTTTGTAATCAGCCTCAAGGGAATCTGGATTCTCTTTCAGCATGGATCATCATTCTTTACGATACAATTGTGAACCAGTGCTCTGTGTAGGTTGGTGGTCTGTTGGAAAGATTCTAGCTATGTATGCTTAAGGTCTGGGTCCAATTCTCACATCAGACAATCACTTTAACAAGCAGAAACATCCCCTCTTCACGTCTGGTTCCCACTTCACACTAAAAGTGGCGTCCCATCGCTACATACTGAAGGTGAGTTGATGTAGATTGGGCCACGACAGTGGTGGAAGTCATGCCATGTTGAAACTAGCTTTTGTACAAGAGTTCTTTTATTAATGAGCCAGTCATCATGTAAGGTCATAGAGCACTTATTTCTTCTTGTGCTGGAACATGAAATATTGAAAATATTGATACTGGCCTAGACTCACACTCACATCTCCTTTTCATTGGGTTTGACCCTTTTGAGGTAATAAATTTCCAGTGTTTCATTGTTTGCCCATGACACTGAACTACTCAGGGTCTCCACGATTGGCACATGTGTGAGTTCAAATCCCGGTGTGTCACAAAAGTTTCTATCCTGTTATTTCAAGTTGTAGCATGCGCGCACCAAACTACAGGTGTCAAATTATTATAATTTTTTGATGTTTCTCCATACTTTGCCAACAATAACAATGGATACTGGTTTCAACTACCAGTCAGACACAGACTTCTCATCTTATCATTTCAGGTTTAAAAATGCCACTCCTAGTTACTGGTGAAAAAGTATATGATATTCAATCCCTTTCCTTGTGTAGTCAACAATAATGATATGTGTAGGGTTTGATTCCCAGTCAACATAGAACTTTTGGTTGTGTTATTTCCCGTCTAGACATCTGCTGGTGAAGTAAACATATTTTCAAAGTCTGTGAGTGACTAGAAGTCAACAACGATAGGTGTTGGGATCGAATCCCAATAATGCAAAATTTTTTCATCTTGTCGTATGATTTTTTAACATTTGTTTCTGCTTAGTTAACAATCCAGTGGGTTCAAATCTCCATCCAACACAAAACTGTAGTCACATTATTTCAACTTTAAAAGTGTGCAACTTTGTTACTTATGACTGAAGCCATATTTAAGATCTTTTGTGGTTAGTTAACATGAACAATAGTTGATGGATTACAGTGCGGGATCCTAGTCCATTGCAGCATTTTCAGCATATAATTTCAAGGTTAATGTTGGTTTTTGAAATGTCATTAATTGTAATAAATTTGAGTTTACAAGTTTAATGGTTGTGTCATGTCTAATAACTTGTTTTCTGATATTTGCATTATCATGGCATTAGTTTGCATCTGGATTGAAAGCCATACAGAGCAGTTACCTTTTGCAGTCTCTTGCAGTAACCATTTTGTATGGTCAAACGCCTGTACTGGAAAGAGAACAGACCACTTACAAGACGGGTGTGTTATGTGGGTTGCATACAGATCAGGTGAAATGCAGTTCAGGTCGTTTGAACACTTTTGAGCTTGATGTTACATTGGAATTTTTTCCCCTGTAGAACTGTAACTAAGTTGTTTGCATGAAAATACTCTACTGAGTCCTCTGTGACAGCCATCATATGTTCTACAAATATATTTTTGTTACTCCCTGTAATTAAATTAAGATACCATAGTCACCTGCAAATTACGTAGAGTGTAATAAAATTAATTTTTCTTCCAGCTCTGATCGTCTAATAGATGAGCAGATTTCAATTGCTTTGGACACGAGGGAACACTTAGTTTCTCAGAGACATGCTTTTAAGAAGTTTCAGACAAGGATGCATGATTTATCCAACCGCTTCCCAATGATCAGCAGCCTCGTGCAGAGGATCAACTTCAGGAAACGTAGAGATTCTATCATTTTGGGTGTTGTCATTAGTGTGTGCGTTATTCTGTTACTAATGTACACATTTCGCTAGCAGTGCAAAAATATTTGTCAAAAAACTGGGTCCACAATAGTTGAATTGTTCTCCCAGAAGAACATTCAGATATTAAGTTTTAAACTGTTATGCATCATTCTAAAAGGCTAAGTTGTGAAATTCACCATGTTGAAACTGATGATGACAGTAGTTGCCTTTAATTTTTTCTCTCTTCTTGTGTTTAGTTTCTTTTACAACAGATATTGCTAAAAGTAAGAACTATTGTCATGGTTGTGTATTTTAAAATGTAAAGATTTAATTCTTCTTCTTGTGTACATTAATTTAAATTTTGTTGATTTTTAAATTTTTTATTCTTGGCTGGATTAATTTCATCATTTAATTTATATTCTGAACTGTAGTTACTTTGTAAATTGGCATTAGTTTAAATTCTTCATTAAGTGAATTTGAAGGATTGTGTTTTGTAGTAAACCATGGAACTGAAAGTTTTTCAAAAGTTTTTGTATCATGGCCATTGAGTTGAGACCATCTATCACAAACTTAGTTGCCCTCTTTCTTGCTTTCATGACAGCTTATGGTAAGAGAGTGATTTCTGTAAGATATCTAGAACAGTCCACAAGCATGAAGAATTACATTATAATTCTGTTGATTTATATTTGGATCTTAAATCGTGGGGTTCATGTAATTATTTTATAATTCCTTGCATGTTATAAACCCTCATACAGTCCTCTGTGTTCCAATTAAAAGGTCTTTGCAGCAAAAGCATCTGTGCCATCATTTTAGGAACATAAGTCAATTGACATACCAACACAAAAAGTGCTCTTAATGGATGTGGCAGATATTACCCCAGGTCAATTTTTGTTCTTCTTGGGTATCACTAGTGCAGCATTACATTTAGTGAAATTTGTTACATTCCTCTCTCTCTTCTGTAATTAGTCTTCATGTAATGTTGTAGAGATTTGATGGCATAACATTTGTGTGGTTCACTCTTTCAGATTTTCCAATCTCAAATCACATTACATACTGGAGTTGCATATTATCTTAGATAGCAGTGATCTAATACCAAACCTGTTGTAAACAAACAGATTTCAGTGTGGATTGATGGTCAAAATTAATGGTCATGCAATGTAAAAATTGATGTATTGAACATGTGTTGATTTTTCTCCATAATAAATGTTTATGTGGTCCATAATTACTTGCTGCTATTGTAAATTTTTTTATGTGTATCATTTTACAAGTTATAAAATAATTTATTATTATTTACATTTGTATCAAGTAAATGTGCTTTGAACTTTCTTTATAGGTCATAAAGTTTTTCACATTTTCAGTTGAAAATTTTGTCTATGAAATGCTTGCAATTCAAAGACTAGAGCTCATTGTATAAGCAGAATAAAAAGCAAATAATGGTTGCATTCACAATGTATCATGCCATTTAATTTTTAATACTCCTGAAGAAACGTGTATTATCATTTCTCAATTGTTTCATAAATACCGAGTCATTACAGTAGAAGTTATTCGCTGCTGTATTGTAAATAAGATGCTGCTCAGCAGTTTGGTATTTTGCATAAAACATATACAAAATTATAACACCCTGGAAGCGAGAAATTTGTATCCGGGACAGAAACTGTGATGTGTGCACATTTAGTTATTTTGGTAAATATTGTAGGAATGGTGGATGTTAACAACTAAAGATAACATGTACTGTTAATTGGTGTGTTAGAGAGAGAGAGAGAGAGAGAGAGAGAGAGAGAGAGAACTGCAAGAATTTGCAGTTTACTTACATATGTAATAAACTTTTTTCATATTAAAGGCTATTTATTTTGATATTAACAGTGTTATTCTTGTATATTTCCCTCGATGACATCACCTTTGTCTTTACTTTTCTGCAGCATTCTTTAATATGGGTACCAACATAGCCTAATTACACTGGTATTCGGAAATATGGCACTATGTACAAACAAATGTAACAATAGTACATGTAACTTTGTTCTCAGATTTCAATTGTGTTTTTGTGATTATTAACAAACCTACCAAAAGTGGGGATGATACAAAGTGAAATAAGGACGGTAGGTAAGACTGAAGACTGTTTCCATTGTAGAATGATTGAAGTTGTCCATTCCTGTAAGTAAAATTTGTGCATGTTATCTAAATGAATTGTGATAAAAGCTTAATTTGGTTGCCTCTGCATTTAGTATTCATTTCACTGTGAGTATGACTTTCCAACAGTTGCTGTATCTCTCCACACTCATTGTCTGTCCTCATATATTGTTTCTGGCAATAGATTACCAATTAGAACAATTGTAGGTATGGGTTACATTGTGATAATCTTGCAGTCATGCAGTATGTGACTATATGCACAAACAAAGACAGATTTGTAATGCAAAAATATTGCATTAACCTTACGGGTAAGAAGTCAAGAACAAGTTTAGAACAGGTGAATATAAAATTATACTGTTTGACATAAGTTACTGTGATAAACCAAAATAATAAAAGTTGTGTGAGAAGGATATCATGTGTTCAAAGGACATGCACACTATGCAACAGGCCTTTAACCTATAGGCAACTTTCTGAAATTGGATAAGTCCAATCATGAAACATGTATTCAGGTTGTGGAAAAGTTCAATTGTGGTTGCATGTAACTTCTTTCATTTCTCCGCCATTGCTTACGTATTATGCGTTACTCCCATTACATCTCTCAGGGATTAAAGAAGTGTTAGAAGAAAGACAAACTTAACTCACCCCTCCTCTCCTCTCCTCCCCTCCCCTCCCTTATCTCCCTTAATGTACCATTTTTGGTGGGTAGTGTCGATCTATGAAAGCCTTGGCATGTCGTTAACTGTACCCGGAGAGGTGTTGCTTGTGATAGCAGATATGTCAGCCACAGACAGTAAGACTGAAGGGAAGGGTATTTATGGTGTGGACGGAGTAGCAGCATTTTTGGTGTTTCATTGATGGGGTAAGGCTGTTGCAGAGCTCCAACAGACAGATGTCAACGTCCAAGATGTTAGGTCACTAGTGAACCCTAGTGAAACTAGCTGAACAAAAATTCTTGAGGTTATAGAGGAACTAGGACTCTGTGCAAATGACAAAGGTAGTGTCAATGAACCTGAAACACATGAGGTGTGGATCTAAGAGTGTAGGTAAGATTCTACTAGGCAGCTCATGAAGAGAGAGGCATTTGGGGAGGACATACTAATGCTCAATATTATACTGCAGATTTGTTTGTAGGTATGTGCTTTCAAGGAAGTATGTTTGTTGATGGTACAGTGCAGCTATATAGTAAAATATCTGGAACGGAAAGTTAACCATCAGCATGTATTACTAATTTTGACTTGCGGCAGTTAAAGGTATAGAGTTTTCATAAAAACCATGCAAAAACTTACACTTCCTCAACAGGCAGTGGAGAGGTGCATCTTGTTAATTACTAGGAGGAACTGAAAAACTTGCATGAACCACTAAAAAAGGATGGCGTGAAAGACATGCTTATGACTGTAATGAAAATGAAACAGTTGGCATATATCCACATAAGTGGATGTTAAGTAAACCAAGCAACTTCTCTGCAGATTCCTTAAGTTAACCATAGACAAGACACAGTGACCCTAGTAAAGGAGGACAGAAAACATGCAGGAGTAACATAGGTTCATATAAGAACAACTTAGTGCACAAAGTAGTCAGGAGGCAACCTGTATCGTGCAGTTGATGCCAAATGGCTGATGATGTGCAATGAATAGGGTGTTGCAGGAGGATAATTGGACAATTTGTATCTGATGGCAGCAGTGGGTTATTAATGTATGAATAAATGGACTTCAGTCAGAAGGACATCAGTGGTAATGAGGTTGTGGTGGTGACAGCCAACTCTGATACAAATCCTTTCAGTGAAATTGTTGTGAACTATAATTTACGTGTTGCTGTAACATATTGCATTTCCTTACAAATATGAGCAACATTTTTTTTGCCATTTTCTCTCCACGTGAAAACAAAGTAGTTACTTCAGTCTTGGCAGGCCCAGTGTCAACATTTATTCCTATGTGTGGAAAAGATAAATTTAGAAAGTACAGTAAAATTGAGTATTATGTTACTTGGAATAAAACTAATACTCCCTAATAGATCATTGCAGCCTCCAGTTATACCTGTAGCCACAGTTCAGTCCCCTAACATGGCACTAATAACAATTTTCTGTAGAACATGGTCTACTTTCTGCTTCTCTAGGATGGCACAGCTTGACTGCATCACACTTAAATGTTAAGTATAGCATTACATATGAATTTTTCCCCTTCCAAAGCCAAAACTGGTAGTATAATGAAGACAAAACAGAAAGCAACTTATTTGGAGAACTGGTGATAATGACAGGACTGACATTGTTGCAATGAACACCTCTGAGCTGCATTAAAAACTTTATTGTTGTAATATATTTGGGCTTAGTACATCATAAATGGAAATGGCAATGGTAAAATACAAAATAACCATCAGCTGCAAAACTTTGCCAATGTCACTGACCAAGCAATAGTTAAAAACAACTAACATTGGAAAACATAAAACCTTACTTTCATCCTGTTATACTGTTTCTCCATAACACATTATAGTACAAACATAGATGTATACCTTGAATACACTGTTTTCCTTCTTCTGATAAGGGACTTCAAGAGACTCCTTTCCTCACCAATACTGCATTTCATACTTTACCTATTCACTTATTTTTAAAAGTCTTTAATAGCACCACATTCCAGATGCTTCCAGTTTCTTCTCTGGATTTCCAATGGCCCACATTTCTCTTCTGTGCAATGCTGTGCTCCAGAAGTACACCACTTCACCACTTTCAGGTCTTCCTCAGTTCCGTACAATATTGGATATCACAGTCATACATACTGATCCTGTAATTTGTTCTGGCATAACACTGCTCGCTCTGTGAAATAGAACTGTTAATTTATTTATCCAGTATCATCAATGTGTTCAAATGCTCACTTTTGTATGATTGTAAAGTAATCATTAGTTTTGGGTAACCTCCTTTTACTTAGGAGGGCTATTTTTTTTTCAGAAATTAAAACAAATATGGATAAGAAAAGATTTTTGTAGTGATGTCTGGAGACATGCTGAGTATTTTCTTATATAATTACCATGATGATTGAAACATTTTTTTCATGGCCACTTTCTTTTCCTGCTTGTCTGCAAACACAGTGTTACAGTGCCTTACAGTTTCTCATTTGAGATGAAACACCGTGTGCCTAACCACTTCAACTCTATGTCACCTAGTGTAAAATCTAGACTGCAAAATGTAATTTGAACAATTAAGAAAATATTTATTTTATGTAGCAGCATCTTATATGAAATTGTCATTGAGCAGAATGGCAACTGAACTACACTATGCATCTTCATTTGTAGATAAATGAGTTGCATTGTGTTACATTTAATTTCCCCTTCAACACCACTGCTTATTTTCTGTATTTGTCAGAATTTTCCATTGGTTTTTCGTTTGTTAGTGAACATGACATCGACAGAACAAAAGTTAAAGACAGATAATTCAAAGTAGCTTCAGGGAATCGGCAAATCTAATCCAAGGTTTCTCTCTTGTTATACAAAATCATTTTATTGATAACTTCAGTTTGTGAATCAACAAGCTTAATTTAAAGTTATTTGTTTATGATTCAGAAAAAACATCTGTCACTGAAAGAGTTTGTTACTATTCATAAGCTGCCAAATGATTGGAAGCTGCTTTGAATGGGTGTGTTGGATGAAATGCTGAAACACAAGTACCAGAAATACCAAGGGTACTCAAGTATTATCCTCTCCAATGGAAACTGATTCCTCTGTAGGCAGTACAGGGTCCATGACCACCTACTGACTTGACCGTTTGTAGTGTGCCAAAGGCATGGCTAGAAGTCCTGTACAGGAGAGGCAAGGAACAAGGAGAACTTGGGTATTACACCTGTAACCAACACATTCGATGTGCTGTCTTCCACTGAAATTGAGCCTGTGTAACGCACTTCATCTGTTGTGAGGCCTGTTGTGTAACATGTTTGGGAAGCAAGTGTAGATGAGTAGTATATACTGAATGTTGTTATATAGGGAAATGGCAGCAAGGAAACCTAAAGAAAAGGTTTAATTAACACAGCTGCATCTTGTATGGAAATGTCATGGAGCAGAATTATACCTGAACTATATTTTTCATCTTCATTTGTTCTTAACATATCTGCATAGTTTGGGCTCTAGGTTTATTCTTGAGCCATTCCAGCTACAGAAAAAATCAGCCTTGTCCACAGAATCTCAATAAAACTCTCATTCTAATACCCATTGTTATGGTATCAATGGAAGGTTTTGTGATAAGCTAGGCTGAGCAGATTCTTTCTTTCCCTCTTTTTATTTATTTATTTAAAAATTAGGTGGTTCTTCATCTTGTCCAGATATTGACCAGGAAGTGTTAGTGTAAGATCCAAGGAAACACCCCTCCCCCTTCCCCTCTAACAGATGAGGTGCTTAAAATTATAGTGATCAACAGCTGAAGCATTTGTAACAAAATCCTAGAGTTTGAAGTATTCCTAAAATTCAGTGGAGCTTGCATAATACTAGGTACAGAAGGTTGAAACTGAGAGCAGTGAGATTTTTAAGTAAATATATGCATCTAAAGGCTAATCCAATGAAAATGGAGGTATTGTATTCATTGGATTAGATAAACACAAACAGAAACTGATGCTGCATGTTACATTATGTAACATGTTGGCTACCTTGTGGCCACTGGCAGCCACAGCAGGTGGCTCTGCTGAGCTGCCACTTCCTGGCAGTCAACATGATAAGCAAGACTCAGTATACTGTGCAGAGATTTTGAATTATTTCCTGTCCAGCGCCAGACTCATCCCCAAATGCAAAGGAAACAAACTAGATAAAGTGGTGGTAGTATCATATGTTGAGGAAGGATTTGTAACATTTGATTCTGGGCAGGAGCACATAGAGGAAACATGGCTTGAACTTAGGCAGAAAACACACTGTGGTATACAGTCTTTGTAAAGCAGCAGAGACTACTGCACAGTAGGTGTACTTTTAAAAAAAAAAGGAATGTAGATAAATGCTAAATTAAACATGTTTGGCTGTCAACAGTCCAATGGATGAAACTTCCAAAGATTACAGTGAACAGAGTATTATTGAAGACTATCTCACAAAACCCAAAGAAATTCTGGTCATATGTAAAGACTGACATCAGCACCTAAGTTAGTGCCAGATGCTTATGAATGGAACAGAAACAAAAACTGATGGTAGAAAAGCACAATCAGAAATGCTAAACTGTTCCCAAATGTTACTTTGAAAGGAAGGTGCAAAGTACTCTCTCAGTTTAACTCTCGCACAACTGTAAAAGTGACTGATATGGACACCAGTATTGATGTCATTGAGAAATAGCTGAAATCACTAATCACTACAATTGAAAAAGATCCAAGGGCCCTTTGGAAATACCATCAGATTCTGTGATTTACACTTGATGACACCTCATTATGCCCTTAAGCAGATTTCTTGTTTTTCTCTTTTTTGTCGCAGTCTCTTACAAAGCTGAACAAGGCCCGAAGGACCAATGAAATGCCTGGCACATTCTACACAGAATTTTCAGCTGGATTAATCCCTATTTTAAGCATAAAATTCAATAGATCCCTTGTCCAAAAAAGTGTGCCCAATATCTGGAAGAAAGAACAGGTCACACCTATGTACAACATGGGTAGTAGAAGTGACCACAATACTATCATCCAATATCACTGGCACCCATATGTTACTGAATCTTAGAACATATTCTGAGCTCAGGTGTAATTAGCTATCATGAACAGACCGGCCTCCTCCACACCAATCAGCATGGAGTCTGAAGACATACAAAATCCAACCCTCATTTTTCTCACATGACTTTCTGGATGTCATGGATCAAGACAATAAGGTATACGCAGTGTGTTTTATTTCTAAAAAGCATTTGGGTCATTACCATATTAACACTTATTAACAAAAGTACAGTCACATGGGCTATCAAACAAAATTTGTAACTGGGCTGAAGGTTTTTTGATGGGCAACTGGCACACACAATGTTACATTAAATGGAGAGGCATCAGCAGATGTAGAAGTAACATCAGGTGTGGCTGAAGGAAGTGTGTTGGGACCCTTGCTGTTCATGTTGTATATTAATGACCTGGCAGACATGGTTTAGGTTTTCCATGATTTTCCTAAATCACTTCAGGCAATGCCGGATGGTTCCTTTGAAAGGGCATAGCAGACTTCCTTCCCTAATCCAATTGAACAGATGACCTTGCTGTTTGGTCTCCTGCCCCAAATCATCCTCCTCCTCCACCACCACCACCACCACCACCAACACCACCTGGCAAACAATACTGATAGTAATCTTAGATGTAAATATATTCATAAAAATCCTTTGTAGCAACCATAGGTTTTTTTCAGTTGATGCAGATACTTTTAACAGAGTACTACCTGAAAAAAAGCTGGACAAATATTCACTGCGATCTTGATAATATTTTTAAGTGGTCTAAAGATTGGCAGCTTACTTTAAATGTTCATAACTGTAAAATAGTGCACTTCACAAAACTGTAGTACCCTGTTACTACAATATCAGTGATTCACAAATGGAATCAGTCAACTTATGCCAATATCTGGGTGTAACAATTTTTGAGGCTATGGAATGGAATAATCACATAGGGTCACTCACAGATAAAACAGCTGGCAGACTCCAGTTAATTCATAGAGTACTGGAAAAATGCAGTCTGTCTAAAAGAAGATTGTTAACAAAACACTCTTGTGTCTTATGCTATAATACTGCTTAAGGGTATAGGACCTGCACTAAAGAGAACTAACAGGTGATATAGAAGGTTTGTTTGACTTGGAAAAATTATGAAAAAAACTTGAACTGTCAGACACTTAAAGAAACACATCAACTAACCCATGAAAGCCTACTTACTACCTTTGAAGTAGTAGTATTAAATGAGTAATTTATGGTAATACTACAGCTCCTTACAGGGCTCTCCCACAGAGACCGTGAAGACAGGATCAGTCTAGCTACACTGTGTACAGAATCATTTAATTAGTTATCCTGCATATGTAAATGGAATGAAAAGGAAACTATAATTCATTGTACAATGGACAGCACACACTTGCATGCACTTCACACTTGTTTGCAGAGTATGGATGTAGATGTGGAAATCCTTTCTGATGTTCTCATTTGTCTCACTCTTTAGCTCTATCAGAAGCTGAAAAGGATACAAAAGTATATTCTGAGCTCTTTAAAAATCACTTTGCAACGTTACTGGAACAGGTGACTGAAGTATACTTTTCTCCTTAGTCCTGTGAATATGATTTAGGTACCTGAAATGAGGATCTTGCCAATTAGTTTATGCATATATACTGGATGTTTGTTCTCCTTGACTTAATTTCCTGATTTAGCACACATACTGTTTGACATGATATGATTACCCTTCACTCGATGCCCTTTGGGAACTGTGGGAGGTATGCCTTGCCCCTGCATTAGGACTGCCAGTGGGAGACAACCAGTGAGGGGACAGTAGCATTAACTTCTTCACACAATGAGTGCTGGCACAATTTCCCCCGTTTTGTGCTTACATGGAAGCAGAGGTGATACATGCAGAAACACTGGCAGTGCTTGGAGACAAATGAATATTTTCCAACTAGTGCCGATTTTCTTCTCCACAGTTAACACCAGTAAAAACTGTCTTCTTACTGTGGACAAACAGCAAGCCACTATTTTTCTTAAGTGAGAGTAAAATTTACTGGTAATACACCATAGAGCAGAAGTTGAAGGCATAGAAACATGATCCAGCTGGCAAAATGGTAAACACTGTTGACGTGTGTGATTTGGTGTAAAATTCAAACATTGTTTTGCTGCAAGCAGTTACATCCAAAAAATTTTTAAAGAGGGACTCTCTGTTGAATATCAGGCTATTTATTACCTTAGGTTCTTTTGTTGTACATGTAATAGCAAAAAGCTAATCACTGTGTAAATTATTTGAAAATAATGAAAGATAATTTGCTTAAGTTTGTAGGAGGTGATGAGCATTGTGGTCAATATTGTGCTGGGTGTATGATCAGCAGTCAAAGGCAATGGTGAGCTTCAGACCCTTATGATCAATCTACCAAAGCTTAACACATTTACTATAAAATTGCTAGTGAAACAGCAGTTGAAGAACTTTTGAAGAACTACAGTACTGAAATGACAATATCACTGGTAAAAAGCACTGTTAGAAGCAATTACTGGTGAGCATGCACATGCCCACAAACACTGATGGTTTTAAATTGATTAGTTGTCAGAAGCAGCTGTGCAGTGGCACTCGGAGGCCATTGGATTTCCTATGCCACAGATGCACGTTGGTAGCGATGCCTCTATAAATTCTGGAGGTGGAGGAGGATCAAGTGATGGGCAAAGGAAATGATTTATGTTGCGTGGCATAATCATTCCTTCTTGTCGTGCAGACCAGTAATGCAAATATGTAATAACTTTGTCTATTTGTTCATCTGAGACTGGAGGCCCAATGCCAGCTACTTCATGATGCATGTGGGAGGGTTTCAGTGTCTTCTTGGGTGCTTTCCGTTGCGTACGAACTTTCCTTGACACTGTTTCTGACTTAACCTTAATCACAAATTGGGCAGCTGTAATTTCGGCTTGATTTGCTTCAGCAGCAACTTCTGCTCTACGTACAACTTCTTTAACAGTTTCTTTTGCAATCTTTTCAGAACTTTTTTCTTCTGGTTCAGAACTCTTTTCTTCTGGTTCAGAACTCTTTTCTTCTGGTTCAGAACTCTTTTCTTCTGGCACTGTGGCAGGACTGGACTCACCAGATAATAATGAAACGTCTTCCTCTGTGTTTATACTGCCTGCATGTACCGGTTCCTTAAATTTCACTGAAGTAGTCCTCTCAACTTCTACAGGACTGCTTTCTTTATCTGGATGCATATTATCCATACCATTTTCTCCTTTTGTTTCTGTTATGTGAACACTCTCTTCATGAACTTCTGCTGTATCTTCAAGATCTTTACTGCCAGACATTTGCATTTCACCAATGGTTGTTTCTGATAACTCTGGGCTCTGTTCCTGCTCACCTTCTCCTTGAACATCTGCTCCAGTAACATTTTCTGTTGTTTGTTCTTCATCTCCTGGAACAGATACAACAGTTCCTACAATATCGGTGATTATGTCCTCTGCATGTTGTTTGTGTAATTTGTCTTCAGCTTCAGTTTCCTCTGATTCCTCTTCTGCTTGAATTGTTTCCTTGACATCAGGTTTATGGGCAGATGGTGGCCCACAGTCTTTTTTTGCAAGATATGTATAAAGGTCACAAAATGTTGAGAATGGAATCATAGCTGACCCACCTTCAGGTTCTTCAGTCAGTATTTCACATATGACTATCATTGTTTGTTTCAGGTTCTGCAAAAAGAAACATTTAAAATAAATATTTGAAAAGATTTCACATAATTTTATTATGATGCATTGTTCATAACGTACATGTGTGAGATGGCCAGCTGCAATTGCCACAAATTTCAAAACATCTACTTCATCATCAGTGAACTCTCCTATTTCCAGCATCACCTTCAAGGCATTATGGTTCAGACATAATCCTCCCCACTTATTATACAGCAGCTCTGTTGGGATAACTTTTTTCCTCTTTAACTGTAACAAGGAGTAATAAATTTTTTCATGAGCCCACAGTAAATAGCTTGAGGGAAAAAACTTACAACAATTCTGTTGTGGAACAACTGTGCATATCTTGGGAAATAAAGACACAGCAAACACAAACAATGGAAAATCCAGGATGGAATGTAATAATATAATGAAAAGGATAGTTGCTACTCACCATGTAGCGGAGATGCTGATTCGCAGAAAAGCACACCAAAAGGACTGTTGGAAAATTAGCTTTTGGTCAACAAGGCCTTTGTCAAAAACAGACAACAACACACACGCACGCACGCACACACACACACACACACACACACACACACACACACACGACCACATCTCTAGCAGTTGGAGCCAGACTTCGAGCAGCAGCGCATTATGGGAGAGGCGTGGGGGTGCGGGTAAGGAGGAGGAGGTAGCTGCAGCAGGGAGGGGGAGGGATAGCAGGGTAGGGGTGGGGGATGGTAAAGTGATGCTGGTAGCGTGCAGGGACGAAATGGAGAGAGGAGCAGCTAGATTCAGTTGGGACATTAGACGGAGGGTATGGGAAAAGGAGAGAAGTAAAAGATTAGATCAGTGGTAGGGCCATGTAATGCTGGAATGGGGTATGGGAAAAGGAGAGAAGTAAAAGATTAGATCAGTGGTAGGGCCATGTAATGCTGGAATGGGAACTAGAAGGGGCTATATGGTTGAGGACAATGACTAATGAAGGTTGAGGCCAGGAGGGTTGTGAGAACGTAGGATATATTGCAGGGAGAGTTCCCACCTGCACAATTCAGAAAAGCTAGTGTTTATGGGAAGGATCCAGATGGAACAGAGTGTGAAGCAGTCATTTAAATGAAGGACACCATGTTGGGTGGTGTGCTCAGCAATAGGGTAGTCCAGTTGTTTCTTGGTCACATTTTGTCAGTGGTCACTCATGTGGACAGACAGCTTGTTGGTTGTCTGTCATGCCCACATAGAAGGCAGCACAGTGGTTGCAGCTTAGCTTGTAGATTACATGGCTGGTTTCACAGATAGCCCTGCCTTTGATGGGATAGGTGATCTTTGTGACCAGACTGTAGCAGGTAGTGGTGGGAGGATGTATGGAATAGGTCTTGCATCTAGGTCTGTTACAGGGATATGAGCCATGAGGCAAGGGGTTGGGAGCAGGGGTTGTGTAAAGATGGATGAGGATATTGTGTAGGTTCTGTGAGCGTTTGAATACCACCATGGGATGAATGGGTAGGATAGTGGTGGATAGGACATTTCGCGTTTCAGGGCACAACAAGAGGTAGTCGAAACCCTGGTGGAGAATGTAATTCAGTTGCTCCAGTTCTGGTTGGCTCGTCTGTGGCTGGATGGTGGGGCTTTGGGAGGTGTTAGGTGACTGGAAAGGTGAGGCAGGGATATCTGTTTTGTGCAAAGCTGGGAGAGTAATTATGATCTGTAAAGGCCTCAGTGAGGCCCTTGGTATATTTCGAGAGGAACCACTCGTCACCACAGGTGCAACGGCCACGGGAGGCTAGGCTGTATGGAAGGACCAACTGAAGAAAATGGGTGAGAAGGTGTTGAGGTTCTGGAGGAATGTGAATAGGTTGACCTCACCCTCGATTCGGATCACAAATCACACAGATGTCATCAATGAATCTGAGACAGTTGGATGTTTGAGATTCTGGGTATTTAGGAAGGATTCATCTTGATGGCCCATGAAAAGGTTGGCATAGGGTGGTGCCATGCAGGTGTCCATAGCCATACCCTGGATTGTTTGTAGGTAATTCCTTCAAAGGAGAAGTAATTTTGGGTGAGGATGTAGTTGGTCACAGCGACTAGGAAGTAGGTGGTTGGCTTGGAATCCATTGGGCATTGAGAAAGGTTGTGTTCAATAGCAGTAAGGCCATGGGCATTAAGGATGTTGGTGTAAAGGGAGATGCTGTGAATAGTGACAAGCAGGGCACTGTGTTGTAAAGGAAGAGTAACTTAGGAGAGTCAGTAGAGGAAATGGTTGCAGTTTATAAATTGAAGGTGTTCGTGTATGAGAGCAGAGATTCTCTCAGTGGGGGCACAGTAACCAGACACAATGGGGCATCCTGGGTGGTTGGGTTTATGGGCTTTAGGAAGCATGTAGAATGTAAGATTGTGGGGAGTTGTTGGGTTGTTTTTGGGGGAGGAGACCAGACAGCGAGGTCATCGGTCTCATCGGATTAGGGAAGGAAGAGGAAGGAAGTCAGCTGTGCCCTTTCAAAGGAACCATCCCGGCATTTGCCTGGAGCGATTTAGGGAAATCACGGAAAACCTAAATCAGGATGGCCGGATGCGGGATTGAACCGTCGTCCTCCCGAACGCGAGTCCAGTGTGCTAGCCACTGCGCCACCTCGCTCGGTAAGAGTGTGGGGAATAGTAGGGGGTGAGGAGAGAGATGGACTCTAGAGAGAGGTTGTGGAATGAGCCTAAGGATTTGAGGAGAGACTGGAGATCCTGCTGGATTCCTGGAATGGAGTCACTGTGGCAAGGTTTGTAGGTGGATGAATCTGACAACTGGCTGAGTCCTTCTGCCCCGGTAATCCTTGCAGTTCAAAACAAAAGTGGTGGAGCCTTTGTCAGCAGGTAGGATTATAAGGCTGTGATCAGTTTCCAGGTGGTGGATTGCGAATATTTCGGCAGATGTAAGGATTTGAGGAATGATGGTGGGGCAAGGTTCGAGGTTAGGAAATTCTGGAAAGTTAACAGGGGGTGATTTGTAGGCAGTGGGGGTGGATCACGGTTGGATGGAGTAGTGAACTGAGTCAGGCAGGCTTCAACATTGCTCTTTGGTTGAGTCTGATTGCTCAGATTGGTGGTGAAAAAGTATTTCCACTGTAGGGACCGGGAGAGGGAGAGAAGGTCTTTAACAAGTGCTGCATGTGAGTGGGGCAAAATGTGAGGCCCTTGGAAAGGACTGATACTTCTGTGGGGTAAGGCCTTTGGTGGGAAGGTTCATGACTGTGTTTCAGGTCTGTTTAGGTTTTGGATTCCGTGTGATGGTGGGAGTCAGTTTTCAAGCTTGGGGTAAATGTAATGAGTCTGTGAGACAGTGTTCGTCAGCTTTGAGGGGATGAGGGGGAGGTATGAAGGTTGTTGTAGAGGTGGTGGATGGTGGTAGTCCAAGGTGGGAGTAGCAAGTGAGCAGGTTGGAGAGTTTTTTGAGGTGGTGTTGTGCATGTTGCTCTAGTTCCTGGAGGGCAAGACTTTCAATGTGTGAATCCAGGAATTTGGGATTGCATAGCAGGAGATTTTTACAGATGAAGAAAAGGTACTGCAAGGAGGATTGGACATGACTGATATGGTTTTGCAGGACTGTGTTGCTGAGGGATAAGGATTGGTAGAATCTGAACAGGAGGAGGTCATTGTGGAAGGAACGTGGCAGACGGAGATGTGTAACTTAATGGTAAGGCCATTCGTGGGGATCCCATGAGTCAAGCAGCAATGTAGGAACAGTATGAGGTGTGATTCGAAAGTTTTAAGAATGGGCTTGTAATCATATAATGGTGGTACTTACATGCTACTGTGATGCATCTCCTTCAAAATAGCCCCTTTCTGACTGAACACACAGACTCCAATGGTGTTTCCACTTTTGGAAACATTCTTGGAATTTTTTTTCCTGAAGTGTGTTAAGGGCACTCTCCGTATTTGCTAGGATGTCTTCAGTTGAGTCAAAGCACTACCCTTCTAGTGAAAATTTCAGTTTAGGAAACAGGTAGAAGTGTGCAGGCGCCAAATCAGGGGATTATGGCGCTTGTGGAAGAACAGCAATTCTGAATTTGGTCAAAAATTCAACGATGGAGAAGGCACAATGAGCCAGGGCATTGCCATGTTGTAGCACCCAACTCATGATTTTCCACAATGCCTTTTCTTCCACACCTTTTCATGCAAACACTCAAGGACACATTTGTAGTATTCCTGGTTAATTGTCTGTCCTCCAGGGATAAATTAGTGATGCGCAATACTGGTAGAATAAAAAAAAATCACCAACGTTGTCTTCACCTTCGATCAACTTTGCCGTGGGTTTTTGGTCGTGGTGAACCTGGAGTCCTCCACTATGAAGACTGCACTTTGGTTTTAGGATCATATCCATGATTGATCACCTGTAATTACCCCATTTAACACATCTGGGTCATTTTTAGTCCAATTAATCAGTTCTAGGCATACTTAAAGTTGGTATTGTCTCTGGTCACATGATAACACTTTTTGAATGAATTTTGTGGACACTCAACGCATGTTCAGATCTTCAGTTAAAATTGACTGAACTGCATAGAAACTTAAATTAGGTTTTCAACCATCTTCCTAATTGTAAGTCTACAATCAGACCACACTAAGTTGCAAACTTTCACAACATTTTCATTCATTTTTGAGGTGGAAGGACGGCCGGACCGGGGTTCATCTTCAAATGATTTGTGGCCGTTTTTAAATCTGTTGAACCACACAGAAATATTTGACTGGATCATGCAATTATCTCCAAATGCTGTTTTTAATAGACCGTAAGTCTCAGAAGCTGATTTCTCAGTTTAAAACAAAATTTCACACAAACTTGTTGCTCCGTTTTTACATCCATTTTCACGCAGACAGAATCTGGCAACAAGCCCTAACAGACTCGCACTCAACCAGCTGCCACAATGAACTGAATAAAGGAAACACAGTTTCCTGTCAGAGGGCGTTCAAGGACAAGGCAATGACTCACTCCCCACCCTCTGTGTACCTGCTCACCATACCAGTAAGCAGTAGCGGATCCATTCTTAAAACTTTCCAATCACACCTCGTATGTGGGACTGAGTTCTGGTTAGTGATAAGGAAATATTTCTGTGTTGATACAGATGTAAGGAGCAAGGATCCATAGTGGTGGAAAAAATGAGTAAAATACATTAAGAAAGGTACAATTGCATCCAAAAATTTGCAAAAATATACTTAAACATGTGGTAAAAACTACAAAAAGGATGAAATGAATGAAATAAGGGGGGAACAAGATGAAATCTGAGGGAGTAGGCTGACAGGTAAACATGAAAACCAACTGAAATTGGTGTGAAGTCACAATAAGAAAAAACAAAAATATTTGTGATGTGGGTTGCAGGTCTTTGGTTGGATAAGTGTGAAGAAGGGGGACAGCAGATGTGACTAGATTAGGTGAAACTGGAATACAGAGGGGAAGGAATGAGGGGTGAGGAGGGGTTGGTAGGATGAGTTACAAGTTCGTGTGGGAGAGAAAAGGTGGAGGAAATAACATGCAATGCAAGGATGACATAGGGAGAGTGATCAATGTGAATGTATAGGATTAATGATAGTGGCAGGAGTAATGTGAGACATGAAGTGCTGCACCAACAATCAGCATGGTCTTGTAGCTGTCTGTTGTGTGCAGCCAAGATGGTTGAGCATGCAGTTTGGTTTGTAAGGCAACAAGAGATACACAGGAAAGAAAAAGAAAGAAAGATGGACACTGAGTATAGTAATGCATTAGAAAATAGTAACAAAGGAAAACAGCACTGTGTTATGATGGAAAAAAAGCTGTCAGGCAAAATCAGCCACTGGAAAATCCAGGATGCAATGTAACAATATAATGAAAAGGATACTGAGGGTCTCACTGAGGCCTTTACAGATCGTAATTATCCTCCCAACATTGTACAAAAACAGATCTCCGATGCCTTATCTTTCCCATCATCCAATCACCTCCCAAAGCCCTCCGTCCAGCCATAGAGGAGCTTTCCCCTTGTGACTCAGAACCACCCAGGACTGAAGCAACTAAATTACATTCTCCGCCAGGATTTCGACTACTTCTCGCCATGCTCTGAAATGAGAAATGTGCTATCCACTATTCTTCCCAATGCCTCCCACAACATCCACCAATCCCCAACACAACCCCTGCCCCAACCCCTTGCCTTATGGCTAATATCCCTGTAATAGACCTAGATGCAAGACCTGTCCTATACATCCTCCCATCACCACCTACTACAGATTGGTCACAGACATCAGCTATCGTATCAAAGGCAGGGCTACCTGTAAAACCAGTCATGTGATCTACAAGCAAAGCTGCAGTAGTAGTAGCAGAGGGGTTTTTTGAGCGCACGACAGCAAGGTCTTCAGCGCCCGTTCAGTAACATAGTGAGACGGGTGTGTCAAGAAAAAAACTCAAAACAGTTATATAAAATGGAACATAAAACACGGGGAACAATCATTGAAAAATATGTGCTCACCCACACCGAAGTGTGGCATGAAGCAGGGCGTCAGCAGTAAAACATGGACAACACAGAATGAAAATGGTAGAGGGAGCTAAAACAATGGAGCAGATGGAAGTGGCTGGCTGACCGCAAGGAAAAAAGGGAGGAGTCAGCCACTCTGCAATACACTAAAACCTCCAGCCTAAAAGTTTAGGCCAGAGTCCAGACACATCACAAAACTTAAAAACCCTAGACACACAAGTCTCATCGTTAGCTAAAACATAAGCCACATCCCCATCAACTTGTGCTTCTGCCTGTGCATCACGGTATAAAATGCAGTCTGTTAAAATGTGGCGGACAGAGATGTGCACACCACAAGCATCACAAAACGGAGGATCCTCCTGCTGTAATAAAAAGCTATGTGTGAGAGGACAGTGCCCGATCCGAAGATATGTGAGGGTCACTTCTTCCCTCCTGAGCAACCGGAAGGAGGTACGCCACGGCCGAGTTGTTGACTTCACCAACCGCAATTTATTGGCCGTCACCGCCAGCCATTCTTCCTCTCACTACTCCATGCACTTCTTGTGTAGTGCAGAAATGACACACTGCAAGGGAATAGGACACTGGACCACATCCTGCTCTCTGCAGGCCTCCTTGGCAGCCCGATCGTTCTGTTCATTGTCCCATATTCCTACATGACCAGGCACCCAGCAGAAGGACACCTCCTTACCCCGTCGTTGGAGCATCTACAGTTGGTCATATATTAGCTGGACCATCTCCTCAGTTGGGTACACATTCTGCAATGATTGTAAGGCACTAAGAGAATCGGAGCAGAGGAGAAATCGAATGCCCCGAACACGATTCATCCGCTCCAGTGCCTTCAGGATCGCGTGGAGCTCCGCTGCGAAAACGGTATATTCGTCAGGGAGGCGAATCCGGGTAACATGATCAGGGAACACTACAGAACAGCCAAGGAAAGTCTCCTGTTTGGAGCCATCAGTGTAAACGACAGTGAAACTGTGATGCACATCTAAAATGTTAAAAACCAGAGATTGGAATGTAAAATCTGATGTGCTATCTGTCTTAAAATTAGTCAAATCTAAAATAAGTTTGGGTCTCCGGAGGAGCCAAGGTGGAGATCTGCTCCAACCGCGACGTAAAACACGAAGACCAGCCATGGACATTGCAGCGAGGCAATCCTGTGCGCGAATCCCATAGGGCTGCGTCGCACGTTGCCGGTTATGAAATAACCGTGCCAGAGGAGGCTGAGCAACGGTATGGTATGCAGGTGTGTATGGGGTGGACAAAGTTTTATACACCTGGCGTACTGTAAGTAGCCGTCGCCGCATATGAAGTGGCGGTTCACCAGCCTCTGCACAGAGGCTTGGTATGGGGCTAGTTCGGAATGCCCCAGTGGCTAACTGAAGCCCTTCATGGTGCAAAACGTCCAACATCTTTAAGTAAGAAGGCCTCGCAGACCCATACACCATGCACCCATAATCGAGCTGAGATCGCACAAAAGCCCTGTAAAACTGGAGTAGACAAGTCCTGTCAGCTCCCCATGTACTGTAGCTAAGACATTTTAAAATACTTAAAGCCTGTAGCGACCGCCATTTCAAGTCTTTAAGATGAGGTAACCACGTGAGCTTCAAGTCAAAAATGAGCCCCAGAAATCTCACCATGTCTTTAAAAGTAAGAATAGTGTCCCTCATCCGCAACTCAGGAAAGGTTAAAATCGAACGAGAACGGTTAAAAAGAACACATACAGACTTCTCGGTGGAAAACTTAAAACCACTCTTCTGCGCCCAGTCATCCAAATGCCCAATCGTAAGTTGCAACTGACGAGTTGTCGTTGCAAGGCTTGAAGAAGAGCAAAACAAAGAGAAGTCATCCACAAAGAAAGAACACTGGACAGGACTTTTCACTATGGACATAATGCTATTAATAGCGATGGCAAAGAGAGTCACACTTAAAACGCTACCCTGAGGAACACCATCCTCCTGCTCAAAGCGATCAGACAGGATGTCACCAATTCGGTATCTAAAATATCGTGGCAAGAGGAAAGACTGAATAAAAAGAGGAAGACAACTATGAAAAACTCATTCATGAAGCTGCTCCAGGTTGAGACGCCTCCAAGTGGTATTGTAGGCCTTCTCGATGTCGAAAAATACACCTAGAAGGTGATGATGGCGTAGGAAAGCTTGTTGTATAGCCACCTCCAGGAGGGCAAGGTTATCGAAGGTGGAACGAAACCTCCTGAACCCACACTGAAAGCGACTAAGGAGTTGCCGGGATTCTAACATCCAGACAAGGCGGTGGTTGACCATCCGCTCCAAGGTCTTCCCTATGCAACCACTGAGGGCAACACTACGGTAGCTACTTGGGCTCATGCGGTCTTTCCCAGGTTTTAAAAAAGGGATTAAAACTGCCTCACGCCATGTGTCAGGAAAGTGACCCGATGCCCAAATGGCATTAAAAAGTGCGAGGAGGATTTTTCTGTTGCGCATTGTGAGGTGCCATAGCATACTGTAATGGATCCTGTCGGGACCAGGGGATGTGTCATGAGCTGCAGACAATGCAGAATCCAGTTTCCACATAGAAAATGGGCAATTGTAAACTTAATGTGAGGTGGACTGGAAGTCCAAACTACATCTCTATGGCACTGGAAACCTGGATCCTGACTGATTGTTGCAGTAACTGTCACAAAATACGCTGCCATAGTCTGGGCAATGTGTCGCGGATCCGTGTGGAGAGTGCCGTTATTCTTACAGCAGCCATGGGGCACCTCCCTCCTCTGCCAGAAATTCTCCTGATGGTCTCCCACACAATGAAACTTTTGGTGGAACGATTAATGGTGTTCAGGAACTGTTGCCATGACCTCTTCTTGCTCTCACGAATAATGCAGTGACATCTTGCCCTCGCCACCCGAAAGGCTGCAAGATTCTCAGCAGTCGGCCGACACTTGAACCGACGCAGAGCTGCACGCCTGGTCCTGATTGCAGAGCGGCATTTGGCACTCCACCAAGGCACAGGTGGCCTCTTCCGGTGGCCTGTGGACTGTGGAAGGGATGCTGCAGTGGTGTGGTGGACTGTTTTGGTAATATGATCTACCCACACCTCAACATTCGCACAGTGTTCGAATTGGGCCAACTGGCTATAAAGTGTCCAGTCAGCTCCACTGAGCACCCATCATGGTGGTCTCCTTTCGGGGCCCACGCCAACTGGCAGGTGAATCCAGATTGGGAAATGATCACTGCCGTGCAAGTCAGCAACTACTTCCCAGTGAGCACTGGTGGCAAGAGCTGGAGAGCAAAGCAAGAGATCAATGGCAGAGAACGACCCAGTCGCTGTACAGAAATGAGTACTCTGTCCTCCATTGATCAAGTAGGCACAGCATGACAGGAGAAGCTTCTCAATTGCTCTACCCCTGGGGCAGGTAAGTGCAGAGCCCCAAAGCACATTGTGGGCATTAAAATCACCACAAATAATGAATGGCTGGGGGAGCTGTGTAAGAAGGTCGGTGAAGGACACTTCATCAAGTGCATCATGTGGGGGCAATTAAAGTGAACAGACAGACAATGGATGATGCATGTGCACAGACACAGCGATGGCCTGTAAAGGTGTTGTAAGCGAGAGAGGCGAGGAGTGGTAGTCCGTCCTGACAAAAATACCTATGCCTCCTCTAGCTCTCTCTCCACGCAGGTCGTCCTTTTTGTGGAGTGTATAGCCTCGTAGTTCAGGGGAGTATGAGGGATGGAAATAAGTCTCCTGGAGACAGAGACACAGTGGTCTACCCTGAGAGAGTAGACGAAGTTCCTCCACATGCACCCTGAACCCTTGCAAGTTACACTGAAGTATGGGTGCCATCTATGATGGGGGTAGCACCTTCATCCTGTCTCTCCGACGGGGCGGGGAGACCACAGCAGGTGGAGGGGCAGGCGTGGGGCGAGATGATTTCCCCACACATACGTTGGATTCCATCAACTCTGGGGAAGAGTCATATGAAGCCTCACGTAAAACAACATCCACATGGTCAGACGGTTTACCACGGGATTGGGCCTGCTGTTGCTGCTGTACGGGAGCTTTCTACGGTTTGGTGGGCTTTGGGGGAGCCGATGTGGCAGTGGTAATGGCCGTACTGGGCCTCAGAACTGCCTCAGCTGTTGGAGGCGTCAGGGGCTGGCCCAAGTTCGCCACTGTACCCTTGTCTGCTGTTCGAGTAGGGGCTACCAGCTCTGAAACACTGGCTGCATTGCAAGTGCACTGACAGGTGCAGGTATTAGTACCAATACTCACCACCTCTGTCTGCATTGGGGCATCAGCATTTGGAGAAGGCTTTTGAACCAGGGATGCAAAAGATGTAGCAAATGTGGGAGGTTGCATCAACTTATAGATCTTCTTGGCCTCACCATAGGGGATACGCTGGGTTGTTTTTATTTCCCGGACTTTGCGTTCCTCTAAAAATATTCGGCAGTCCCTACTCCAAACAGGGTGGTTTCCAGAGCAATTGATACATCTGCCTAGAGACAAGCAACCAACTCCTTCATGAGCAGCCTTGCCACAGTTGCCACAAGTCGCTTCGCCTTTACACCCTAAGGTGGTATGCCCAAAACGCTGAAATTTAAAACAGCACATTCGGAACGGGAAATAAGGCCGCACACTAAGGTGAAGGAAGCCAGCTTTAATATGTTCTGGAAGTTTCGTGCTACTGAAGGTCAGATTAAAGGAGTCGGATTTCACAAGATTGCCATCAACCCTCTTCATGATATGTTGGACATCAACGATACCTTCCGGAGCCCACTCACGTTGCAGTTCGTCTTTGGGAATGTCGACTAGATCCCGGCATGTCACAACACCTTTGCTATAATTCAAGGTGCTGTGCAGTTCAGTGTCTATGGCATACTCCCCAAGGCATTTAGCAGCTTGGAGGTTAGTTGCTTGCTGGGAAGTGGAAGTTTCCACGAGCAAGGTCCCATTACGCAAACGCTTCACTGATTTTAAGGAGCCACAGATGCCCTCCAAACCCTTTTGTATACAGAAGGGCGAAACCTTCTCAAAACTACCCTCCTTCCGTTTTACAATGAGAAACTCGTTCTGATTACCAGAATGCATTCTGTTACTAAAGACTTGATTGGTCAAAGATGTGCTGCAGTCAGGGGGACTGACTGCACGAGACCTCTTCAGAGACTGGGTGTTAGAACCTTCCAGCGGCCCACCCTTTCCGCTGGGAGGAGGAAAAGAGGATTTCGAAGGATCCATCTCGGTCCCACGAACAGCTAGGGAACTAGAAGTCCACCTAGACAGAGCCCCGCATGCCTAGGTAAGCCTAATACAACTGGGGTGCGGCAGGTGCCCCAGAGGTTGCCCACTTGCGACTGTTCCACCCCAACAGCCATGCATCTTATAGGCGCGCAGCACACCTTGAGATTGAGGTTTTTTTATAGATGTTTACCTTCCTCGCAATCCAAGTGGTCAAGCCAAGATTACCATTCCCCGCAGCACACAACATTCCACCGCCGCACCATACGGTGGTCGCTGAAGCATGTCCGGGGATTACGGTGACAGGAGACTGGCGGCACTGACCAGTCCCCAGCTCAGGACCCCGGGGTCGCCAAGCCCTTACTCAGCAAATGAATGCTGAGCCCCTGGGGGCAAGCAAAGCTGCAATCACTGTGCTGCATTCTACTGGGCATGACAACCAACAAGCCGTCTGTCCTCATGAATGGCCACTGACAAATTGTGGCCAAGAAACAACTGCACCAACGTGTTGCCAAGCATGCTGCCCAACACAACATCCTTCATTTCAATGCCTGCTTCACAGCCTGTGCCATCTGGATCCTTCCCACAAGCACCAGGTATTCTGAATTGTGTAGATGGGAACTCTCCCTGCAATATATCCTATGTTCCCATAACCCTCCTGGCCTCAAGCTTCGTTAGTCATTGTCCTCACCCATGTAGCCCCCTTCCCTGTTCCCATTCCAGCACTACATGGCCCTCTATTCCACCAATGCACCCATCTTCTTACTTCTCTCCTCCTCCACTACCATCTCTCCCTCACCCTCTGTCTAACTTCCCAACTGCACCTATCTGCCCCACTCTCCACCTCGTCCCTAAACACTTCCAGTAGCATTTCTCCATCCCCCACCTCTACCCTGCTATCCCTGCTCCTCCCTGCCCCAGCCTCCTCCGTACCCCCACCCAGTTGCCTCTCTCACAATGTGACTCTGCTCACTGTCTGGGTCCAGCTGCCAGAGACTGTGGTCATGTGTGTGTGTGTGTGTGTGTGTGTGTGTGTGTGTGTGTGTGTCTATTTTAGACAAAGGCCATTTTTTTTATTTATTTTTTATTTTTATTTTGCACATGCAGTTCTGTAGGACCGCACTGAGGAGCAAATCTCCAATGTCACGGAATGTGTGAGTACATGAAATTACAACACAAAAGTAGTAACAGATAGAATAAAATGTTTATGAACACCCATAAAAAGCCACAATTTTAAGTAAAAACAATCATCAATAAAACCCAGAAATCAGCTTAATTTTTCAAGGACAGAATAGAAGGGGTGACCCATGAGCAAAACACTTAAGTTTGGATTTGAAAGCATGCTGATTACAGCTAAGATTTTTGAATTCTTGTGGTAGCTTATTAAAAATGGAAGCAGCAGTACATTGCGTCCCTTTCTGCACAAGAGTCAAGGATGTGTAATCCAAATACAAACTGGATTTCTGCCTAGTATTAACTGATTGAAAGCTGCTAATTCTTGGGAATAAGCTGATATTGATAACAAAAAAAAACAACAGTAAAGAATATCTACTGAACAGGGGTCGACAAGAGGTTAGTGAACTTATACCACTTATTGCTTGAACCGCCTGTTTCTGAGCCAAAAATATCCTTTGAGACTGGGATGAGTTACCTCAAGATATAATACCATGTGTCATAATCGAATGAAAATAAGCAAAGTAGACTATTTTTCATGTCGAACTATCACCTCAGATATCATTCGAACAGTAAAAATGGCAGCATTAAGTCTTTGAACAAGATTCTGAAAGTGGTCTTTCCACGATAGTTTACTATCTAATGTAACATCTAGAAATTTGAACTGCTCGGTTTCGCTAATCATATTCCCATTCTGTAAAACTAAAGTCAGATTTTGTTGAATTTTTTGTTAGAAACTGTATAAACTGAGTCTTACTGTGGTTTAGCGTTAGTTTATTTTCTACAAGCCAAGAACTTATGTCCTGAAGTGCAGCATTTGAAACAGTGCCAACATTGCACGCATCCTTTACTATCAAGCTAGTGTCATCAGCAAACAGAAATATTTTAGAAACACCCATAATACTAGAGGGCATATTATTTTTACAAATAAGGAACAGGAACGGCCCCAGCACCGATCCCTTAGGCAACACCCATTTAACTATCCCCCACTCAGATGCTACATCTTAGCCATTCTCAACACTGTGGAGAATGACCTCTTGCTGTCTGTTATTAAAGTAAGAGGTGAACCAATTGTGAACTACTCCCCATATTCCACAATGGTCCAATTTCTGGAGCAATATTTCATGATCAACACAATCAAACGCCTTAATTAAAACGAGAAAGATGCCTAGCATTCAGAATCTTTTGTTTAATCCATCCAGTATCCCACAGAGAAAAGAGAATGTAGCATTTTCAGTAGTTACACCACTTCTAAAACCAAATTGTACATTTGATAGCAAATTATGTGAAATAAAATGATCAATTATCCTTACACACACAGTCTTTCCAAAAACTTTAGTAAACAATGATGACATAGAAATAGGTCTGAAATTGTCTACATTCTCCCTTCCTCCCTTTTTTTAAAGCAACTTTACTACTGAGTATGTTAATTGTTCAGGAAACTGACCATTCTTAAAGAAAAAATTACAAACCTGGCTAAGTACAGGGCCAACATGTGCAGCACAATACTTTAATATTCTGCTACTTACTCCATCATCATATCTGTGAGAGTCTTTAGTCTTCAGTGATTTAATTATTGACTCAGTCTCCCAATTGTCAGTATCACAGAAGAGCATTTCAGACATCAAGGTATTTTCCAAGAGAGTTCTATGAATCCCTGTTGAAACTAAGTTTTTATTTAATTCACCAGCAATGCTCAGAAAGTGATTTTAAATGCTGTACATATATCTCACTTATCAGTAACAGAAACATTTTTACTATGTACTGACTTTATATCATCGAACTCATGCTGCTGACCACAGACACTTGCTTCATGACTGACCATATGGTTTTAATTTTATCCTGTGAATTATTATGTTTGTGTACCACATACTCTTTGCCTTCCTAATGACATTTTTAAGTTTCTTACTATACTGTTTGTAATGGGCTACTGTAACTTGATTGTGACTACTTCTGACATTTTGATATAATTCGCACTTTTTTCTACATGATATCTTTATCCCACTAGTCAGCCACCCAGGCTGCCTTTTACTGATAGTACCCTGTTTAGAATGTTCTAATGGAAAGCATCTTTCGAAGAGCTTGAGAGATGTGTTACGGAAAGAGTTATATTTGCCATCTATGTTATCAGAACTATAAACACCCTGCCACTCTTGTTCCCTAACCTCTCTATTGCCACTGGATTAGCTTTTCTACATAGTTTGTAATTATATACAACATTTGTTTGATTACAGAAACGTTTTAGTGTTAAAATTTGAGCGTCATGGTCTGAAAGGACATCCACCCTTTTACTAACAGAATGTCTAGCCAGTAATGAAGGATGAATAAAAATATTGTCTATGGCTGTGCTACTATTCCCCTGCAGCCTGGTTGGAAAATACACAATCTGCATCAGACCATCTGAAGTTAGGTCTTCCAACATCCTTTTTCTTGCACAATCACACAGAAAATTAATATTGAAGTCACCACACACAACTAATTTTTCATACTTTCTATAAAGTGAACCAAGAACTGCTCTGAAGTCAGAGTTAAAGGACCTATGAATAACAACAATTAGAAGTTTAGTTTCACTGAACTCAAATGCCCCTGCACAACATTCAAATGCCTGTTCAGTGCAGTGCCATGATACATCTATGGACTCAAATGGAACACTTTCTTTTACAAACATGGTTGCTGCCACACACTGCAAAGAACTCCTTGAAAAACAGCCAGCTAAGCTGTATCCTGCCCTTGTTTGCTCAAAGCTAACTTTCTGACAGTCTTTTTGTTGCGGCTTTATGCGACTCAGCTTCTCCACTATATGGTGAGTAGCAACTATCTTTTTCATTATATAGATACAGCAAACACATTTTTTGACATAAAATTGCAGTTCTGCTTACTGCTCCATTGGAGACAGAGAACTTATTTGATGGTAATGTAACAGTATTGGCACGATTATCACAGTCTACAAGTCACTATGTTTCACTTGTCCACATTATATGAGATACATAAATGTAGTGAAGTAATTGTGGATGACTTATAATAAAATGGGAACTTACATGAGGTGAAAAAAGTCACGGGATACCTCCCAATACTGTGTGAGACCTCCTTTCACCTGGCGTAGTGCAGCAACTCGACCTGGCATGGATTCAGCAAGTCATTGCAGAAATATTGAGTCATGCTGCCTCTACAGCCATCCATAGTAGCAAAAGTATTGCTGGTGCTGAATTTTGTGCACAAACTGCTGTCTCAGTTATGTACCACCAATTTTCAATGGGATTCATGTCAAACAATATGAGTGGCCAAACCATTTGCTCAAACTGTCCAGAATGTTCTTCAAACCAATCACGAACAAGTCTGAGCTGGTGACAAGGTACACTGTCATCCATAAAAATTCCATAATTGTTCAGGAACATGACATCTGTGAATGGCTGCAAATGGTCTCCAAGTAGATGGGCGTAACCATTTCCAGTCAATGATCAGTTACGTTGGATCAGAGGATTCAATCAATTTCATGTAAGTATAGGCCACACCATTATGGACCCACCATCAGCTCACACAGTACCTTGTTGATGACTTGGGTCAATGGCTTCATGGGGTCTGCGCCACACTCAAGCCCTATCATCAACTCTTTCCAACTCATATTGGAACTCATCTGACCAGGCAATGGTTTCTCAATCATGCAGGATCCAACCAATACGATCACAAGCACAGGAGATGCACTGCAAGTGATGTCATGCTGTTAGCAAATGCACTCATGTCGGTCATCTGTCACCATAGCCCATTAATGCCAAATTCTGCCACACTGTCCTAATGGACATGTTAGTCACATGTTCAACAGAGTGTTCTGTTCATACTAACAAATCTACACAACCGCCAGTGCTCTCAGTCATTAAGCAAAGGCTGATGGCTACTGTATTGTCCATGGTGATAGGTAATACTTGAAATGTGGTCTTCTCAGCACACACTTTGATACTCAGAATATTGGATTCCCTAGTGATTTCTGAAATGGACTGTCCCCAAATTTAGCTCCAACTACCAATTCATGTTCAAAGTCCATTAATTCCCACAATGCCATTATCACATTGGAAACCTTTTCAAATGAATCACCTGAGTACATATGAAATCTCATCGAATGCACTGCTCTGTTATATCTTTCATATGCAATACTACAACTATCCATATGTGTGCTTGTCATTATGCCATGACTTTTGTCACCCCTGTGCATAAGGGTGAGTGATGTAGAAGATGGCGGTCAAACACTAAAATTTTTATAGAAATGAAGTATAATTTCATGAACTATGTTTTGAAAGATACAAATCTATGCTGACACAAAATAGTTACGAGAATTAAAATTTACAGAATTTTAGGATTTTGTAGAGTGTGTGGTTACAAATTACAAGGGCCAGATAATTGTCATTGGGATCAGATATGACTCTGTATCCCAGACCATAATATAAAAAAGTATTACATACTACAGAGGTATTAAAGTGTAGTATTTGGGAGGTAATTTAACAACAAAGTACTACAGAATAGCAAAAGCTACAATTAAATTTTCACAAATTCTGTAATAGTATAAAAACAAAGTTGCAGCAATAAGATTTTTAAATTAGATCTAAAACTTACATCTGATAAAGCTTTGTTTTGTGAGTTATTTGTAATTTACTTTTTTCTGCTTGTTTTATAAAATGTATTTGCACTGTTTCAAGAATTTGCCTTGTAAAGCTAATTGTAATATCAAAAGAAAATATGACATTCAGTAATGTAGATTATGAGACCTTATTTAAGACAAGGAAAGTATACCAGAACATCCCGGAAGGTTTACCAGAAGATAAGATAAATTAAGCAACAAGTTCAGCTTTTTAGAAAGTGATTATTATAGTCTAAGATCCTAACTTAAATTGACCTTCTCATTGAGTTTCCTAATATATTGTATGTTTTGTATAAAATGATGTACAAAGAAACAAAACTTGCTAAGGTTGCTGCCCCACATCTTTGCAAAGTTATTTTTTAATTAAAATTATTTAATTCAGTTTTTTCAATAGTGACTGTCAAGCAGATTCTTAATGAAAATTAGCACCAATCAATAGTAAAATATGTCAATAAAACACCAAATTAAGGTTATCTACCTCTTACCAAGCAGTAATGAAAGGGTACCAGTTGTAAACAGGTAAGTGTGTATGAGTAAATTACCTTTGTCAAGTTTCCTTGTGTGATAGTTATAAAAATGTACATATAGGGTTGCCTTAACAAAAGTAGGCAAATCTTAGGGTTGTCATGATTTCATCTGTATGCCACCAACAGCGACGCCCTGTAGCAGTTCGGATCCAAAACTGCAGTTCCCTCATAATCACAGTGCAAAACCTTTCATTGTGGAAATTATCAATTGGCTAATAATCATACCTTAGCACATATCTGCATGTGATAGATAGTTTCTCAGCTATAGTTTGAGAACAAAAATATTGGCCGCTGTCAATTAGAAAATCGCATTCTGGAAACATCCCCCAGGCTGTGGGTAAGCCATTTGGCCACAATATCCTTTCTACCAGGAGTGCTACTCTTGCAAGTTTCACAGGAGAGCATCTGCAGTGTTTGAAAGGTAGGAGATGCAGTACTGGCAGAAGTAAAGTTATGAGGATGGGTTGTGAGTCATTCTTGGTAGCTCTGTTGGTAAAGAACTTGCCTGCAAAAGGTGAAAATCCCAAGTTCAAGTCTCCGTCCAGCATAGAGTTTTAATGTGCCAGGAAGTTTCATATCGCTGAACGCTCAACTGCAGGTACAAAGCTCATTTGGCTTAGATATTTGTTGTGTTTGGTCCACCCAGAGTATTAGTGAGTGATAATGTACTGCCATATGTATCAAAGGAATTCAAAAGGTTCTGTTTTAGTAGTGGGACGTCCGTCACGACCACAACTCCAACTACCCTCAACTGACCCTCACCAAGTGTGTGAACCACAATTTAAAGTCTTTCATTCACAGTTTCAGATCAAATAGAATCAATCAAATGGATGGTTAAAATTAGCTTTGAACACTGTGCTTCATGAGACCCACAAGCTGACTCATACTAGCTTGATGTTCACCTTCAGATAAACTCAACCCTCACCAACTTATGAAGGGTCAATGATTTACTCCCAGAGGATAATGATTCTGAGATATTAAAAAAATTGTAAAAGGCTGCTAAGAAAAACATTCAGTTGGCACATAGAAGGTAGGCCGCTTGCTACGATCAGAGGAGGTGTCCAATCTAATTACAGTTGGGCAGTATGGTGTTTCTGAAGAATTTCTGGATACAAAGCATATGGGCCCAGAGAGTCACCTCGAAAATGCTAACTACATTTGTAAAACCTTATGAATTCATTAAAGCCACCTCCCTCATCACTTTCCTCATTCACTGTCTATCTTCCCAAAAACTTATTAGGTCACAAGCGAGCCAACCTCAAGTTGCCATGTGTAACCAGGATGCTGGGACACAGCCTGGCCATTCACCCCTCCCCCTCCCCCCTCCTCACTCCCCACCCCCTTTCAAGCTTGAGGGGTAGGGGGGAGATTTGTGCTGTGCTGGGTACTCTTTTCCCTATCTCACACTATCGATAGGTGCCTGTGGTTGGCAACACCACTGGTGGTGGCCGTGTCTTGTGGTGGGTGAGTTAAGCATGACTGTAATGAACAGGGCAGGCAGTAAGCTGTGAGGAAGGGCAGTGACTTTGTAGCCCGCAGTACACTTGGGCAGCAGCTATGTTAAAACAGTAGTCTGTTCTGGTCCAAAATGCTGATTGTTGCTGTTTGGCCAGTGAATACTGCCCGGTGAAAAACTTGTTCTGACATGACATTTGGACTTTTACATGTGCTTGGTGTTTTGAGTATCTGGAAGAGCCCCATGTCAGCTGTGGTGGCGAGTTTGCTGCCTGTGAGTAAATTCTGATCATCGGTCGCAAGGGCTCCCTGTGTATGACATCTTGTTGGTTCCTGAATGGCAAATGCTAGGAGTGTCTATTATTTGGGGCCACTGTTGATCTATACATTGATATTCATTATGTGATCTTGCCATGTGTGTGCTCACTGCCCTGGATACGCAAATGTTCTCAAAAGCATGGTAGAATCAGTGACCTAGTTATCTTAGGTTGGTTATTAAGTGATTCACTTGTGGTTGTAACTGACCTTGCCATATTAGAGGAGCTGTTTGGCCAAGTCGGGTTATGTTGATTGAGAGCCCTCTTCTAACCTGCAAAATCTCATATGATTTAAGTCACTCCCGTAACATGGTAGTAAAAGCTTTATTTAAAGTTGTTTATTGTACCTAGTGAGGATGAGTGGTCCTTTAATCTCAGGTAGTCTGTTCTGTATACGTATAGTTTGTAATTTTTATATTGTTCATCTGTGTCTTGAGTGTTACAGGAAAAGGGGATCATGTAATTCTGTCTGCTCATTTGCTGTACTCATTGACCCAAGAACTGGGAGCAGCATATTATAAGTAACATCTCTACTGAAACAAATGGCTAACTTGCAATGAAAAAGCTGCACTAATGGAGCTAAATTAAGAAAATAGTTAGGCTGGCTAGCTGTTTAGCTTAGTGCTGCTAAGCCAAATTTATGTTTCGGTTCTGCTTTTATTACCATTTGTCAGTACCATGTTATGGACATAATTTTGTACCGTAATTTTGTCATGCTAAATTTGAGTACCTATTCTGTAGTAAGTTGTCTGAATTGAAGGTGTGTACCATCCCTCCCTTCATGAACCATGGACTTTGCCATTGGTGGGGAGGCTTGTGTGCCTCAGCGATACAGATAGCTGTACAGTAGGTGCAAACACAATGGAGCGGTATCTGTTGAGAGGCCAGACAAACATCTAGATGACTGACTGATCTGGCCTTGTAACATTAGCCAAAACAACCTTTCTGTGCTGGTACTGCAAATGGCTGAAACAAAGGGGAAACTACAGCTGTAATTATTCCTGAGGGCAATGAAGGTAAAATGGAGGTTGGCAAATCATGCAACTAGGTGAATAGATGGCTGATAAAGCATATAGTTCATTCATTAATACATCATGTTCTCATGAATCCACTAGGGAGGAGACTCTTAAGGGGTGCGAAATGAATCACTACGTACATTAACAAAAGGGAACCAAGTCTTAGAAACTTAATCTGCATACTGCATCAACAAATATCACTATTATGTATTGTCTAATAGTACTTGTGCTTTTGCTAGCTAAATGAAACTATTAAACTAACAAGATAGCTGCTAAGATGAAAAAAGCTGATTCTTCTTCAGGTATTTAAAATAACAGTTATCTTCTAATGGTGGTTTAATCTTTACAAGAATACATGCTAGATGATTTTACTGTTGATAATGGAGTTCCAGCTCTCTTACTACAACTTGTCTGTGGAACTAGATAAAGCTCTCTTGCTCTTCCTAGCACAGGATACTGTAATACTGGGAGTCATCCACCTCCTTTCCCTTCTTGCATTTGAATGTAGCCTTTTTGTTTTAGGGGAAATGAGACACTAGAATTTTGTAGGAATATGTTCAAGAGAGTTGAATTTTCCATCTGCACAGTCTGTTTTATAAATCTCTTACCATTACTCTTCTAGATATTTCTCTCTGAAAACCCCATGCAAGTCACGGTTTTTGAGCCTGTAATAAATTATTTTCTTATTCGACCTGAGCTTTAACAGCATATGTTAACTGAGGCCAGTCTCAGTCGCCAGAGACAGTCTTCCTATGTGTGAGAGCTGTGCTTGCATGAATGTGTGTATGTGTGTGTGTTCCCTACCCCACAAGAAGGCCTTTTGCCTGAAAGCTCAAATATATAGCAGTCTTTTTGTTGTGCCTGACTGTGATTTTCAACATCTCCTCTGTATGGCATGTATTCTTTTCATAATATTGTCATTATTTCATCCTGGATTTTCAACTGTTTGAAACAAGTTTTTTTTTAATTTTTATTTCTAACAGATAAGTCAAATACCAGTTTTCATAAATGTAACTTGAAAATACTTAGTAGATCTTTATAATGAATAATTTTTAAAAAATCACTCATTACTTCACCCCATTAGTTTTTGAATTTCCAAAACATATAATTTTTTTTTATTTCTGACTGAGAAACCAAACATCAATTTTCTTAGTTCTAGCTTCAACATCTCCTTAAATAGTAACATTTTTCAAAAAATATTTCATCCTATATTTCACCTCCTTAAGTGCTAATTTCAAAAAATCTGCACTTAACGATACCTACAGTATAAGATCAACATCCTCTCCAAATTTCAAGTTTCTGTCCATAGAAGTTTGGGCTGGAAGATGCTGACATAGCGAATCAGTCAAACATTTCCTTCTATGCATAGAGATTTGAGTATCATAATCAGACGTGCAACTGAGAACCTTTCACAGCTAAATAACTACAGATTGTTGGGTCTAAAAACAAATTATTAATGGCTGTCGTGCTCGTCTTTCACTCCTCATTGAGAACTTATCTCTGTAAAAAAAATCTAACAGAAAATCAACATCAAAGTCTCCTCAAACAATGACACTGTAGTCAAGCCTGCATCTGTGGTCTAGGGGTAGTGTCTTTAATTAGTAATCAAAGTGTTTTCAGGTCCCGGGTCTGAAAACTGCCACCACTTATATTTTCATTAATGATTAGCATTGGCAGCCAAAGACTTGTGGCATAAGAAGTCACCGTCATTCAGTGATAGGGTTGTTCTTATCAGAATAGACAGCAAACCAACACTGACAATGATAGTTCAGGTATGCATGCTGACATCACAAGATGAAGGTGAAGAGATACAGAAAGTATATGAGGATATTGAAAGGGTAGTACAGGGGACAAAGATCTAATAGTCATGGGGACTGGAATGTAGTAGGGGAAGGAGTAGAAGAAAAGGTTACAGGAGAATATAGGCTTGGGACAAGAAATGAGAGAGGAGAAAGACAAATTGAGTTCTGTAATAAATTTCAGCTAGTAATAGTGAAACTCTTTTCAAGAATCACAAGAGGAGGAGGTATACTTGTACAAGGCCGGGTGACATGGGAAGATTTCAGTTAGATTACGTCATGGTCAGACACAGACTCCGAAATCAGATACTGGATTGTAAGGCATACTCAGGAGCAGATATAGACTCAGATCACAATGTAGTAGTGATGAAGAGTAGGCTGAAGATCAGTCAGGAAGAATCAATACGCAAAGAAGTGGGATATGGAAGTACCAAGTAATGACAAGATACACTTGAAGTTCTCTAAGGTTATAGATACAGCAACATGGAATAGCTCAGTGGGCAGTACAGTTGAAGAGGAATGGACATCTCTAAAAAGGGCAACCAAAGAAGCTGGAAAGAAATACATAGATACAAAGAAGGTAACTATGAAGAAATCATGGGTAACAGAAGAAATACTTCAGTTGATCGATGAAAGAAGGAAGTACAAAATTGTTCAGGTAAATCCAGGAATACAGACGTATGAGTCATTGAGGAATGAAATAAATAGGAAGTGCATGGAAGCAAAGACAAAATGGCTGCATGGAAAATGTGAAGAAATCAAAAAAGAAATGATTGTCGGAAGGACTGACTTGGCATATAGTAAAGTCAAAAGAACCTTTGGTGAAATTAAAAGCAATGGTGGTAACATTAAGAGCACAATTGTAATTCTGCTGTTAAATGCACAGGAAGACCAGACAGGTGGAAACAGTATACTGAAGGCCTCTTTGAGGGGGAAGATTTGTCTGATGTGATAGAAGAAGAAAAAGGAGTCAATTTAGAAGAGATAAGGGATCCAGTATTATAATCAGAATTTAAGAGAGCTTTGGAGGGCTTAAGATCAAATAAGGCAGAAGGGATAGACAACATTCCATCAGAATTTCTAAAATCATTAGGGGGGAAGTGGCAACAAAATGATTGTTCATGTCATTGTGTAGTTGTAGTCTGTATGAGTCTGGCAACATACCATCTGACTTTCAGAAAAATATCATCCACACAACTCCAAAGATTGCAAGAGCTCTGACAAGTGTGAGAATTATCACACAATTAGCTTAACAGCTCAAGCATCCAAGTTGCTGACAAGAATAATATAAATAACAATGGAAAAGAAAATTGAGGATGTGCTAGATGACAATCAGTTTGGCTTTAGGAAACATAAGGGCACCAGAGAGGCAATTCTGACATTGTGACTGATAATGGAAGCAAGGCTAAAGAAAAATCAAGGCATGTTCATAGGATCTGTCAACCTGGAAAAAGTGTTCGACAATGTAAAATGGTGCATGATGTTCAAAATTCTGAGAAAAATAGGGGTAAGCTGTAGAGAGGAACGGGTAATATACAATATGTACAAGAGCCAAGAGAGAATAATAAGAGTGGACAACCAAGAACAAAGTGCTCAGATTAAAAAGGGTGTAAGACTGGGACCCTACTGTTAAATCTGTACATCGAAGAAACAATGATGGAAATAGAAGAAAAGTTCAGGAGTCGAATTAAAATTAAAGGTGAAAGGATATCAATGATACAATTTGCTGATGACATTGGTATCCTAAGTGAAAGTGAAGAAGAATTACATGATTTGCTGAATGGAATGAACAGTTTAATGAGTACAGAATATGGATTGAGAACAAATCAAAGAAAGACGAAAGTAATGAGAAATAGCAGAAATGAGAACAGCAAGAAACTTAACATCAGGACTGAAGGTCACAAAGTAGATGAAGTTAAGGAACTATTGGCCCACCAACTGACAGTTCTACTGGCTTATCTGTTTCTTTATCCATTATTGTAGCACAGAATTGAAAGAGCTATTAGACACAATATTCCTTAACCTGAAAGGTCTGTGAGTGAACTCTAGTCTTTTTGTAAATAATCACTCCCCCCTTTTCCTGTTATCCATTTCTACCATAGCATGATAGTGAATTTTATTCATCAACACACACCCATTTAATTTCAATGATTCCCATGTTACATTCTGATAAGGATACAACACATCTTTAGACAGTCCAATTACCCTTTCTTTTTATGTGTGAATATGTGGGAAATATTGATTTGCAGTGAGTGCAGTAAGTACTTGTTAATAGTGTGATAACACGTTTTATCATAATTCAGTTGCTGGTTCTCAGAACACAAAACTATAGGTTGCCAGTCACAGAAAAAGTCAGGATGGGAGACACAATAGAACAAAAGATATTCCACTTTTTAATGATTGTTTTAGCATTCAATTAGTTGCATCACCACAAATATTATAAATTCATACATTTTATTTACATTGCCTCTGACGCTTTTATGAAAGAAACTAAATGAGTAGTATTTGAAGTTCACAACTTTGTTCAAGTTGTTGTATTTTGTTTTTCCAGTATCTATTCGTCTGATGCAAACCAGTAAGCACTGCTGTTCATTTGCATTCATGGAATCCAACAAAAAGAAGAAGAGGAGGCGGAAGAGAAGAGGGGGGGAGGAGGGAGGGGGGACTGAAATTGTCACTGCTTATGCTTATGAGTTTGAAAATGTTATATCTCAGACAATTCAGGGTTACCTACTAATTCATGGGTAAACACTATATATATATATATATATATATATATATATATATATATATATATATATATATATATATATATATATATATATATATATATCTAAAAAGAAAGATGATGAAACTTACCAAACAAAAGCGCTGGCAGGTCGATAGACACACAAACAAACACAAACATACACACAAAATTCTAGCTTTCGCAACCAATGGTTGCCTCGTCAGGAAAGAGGGAAGGAGAAGGAAAGACAAAAGGATATGGGTTTTAAGGGAGAGGGTAAGGAGTCATTCCAATCCCGGGAGCGGAAAGAATTACCTTAGGGGGAAAAAAGGACAGGTATACACTCGCACACACACACATATCCATCCACACATACACAGACACAAGCAGACATTTGTCTGTGTCTGTGTATGTGTGGATGGATATGTGTGTGTGTGCGAGTGTATACCTGTCCTTTTTTCCCCCTAAGGTAAGTCTTTCCGCTCCCGGGATTGGAATGACTCCTTACCCTCTCCCTTAAAACCCATATCCTTTTGTCTTTCCTTCTCCTTCCCTCTTTCCTGACGAGGCAACCATTGGTTGCGAAAGCTAGAATTTTGTGTGTATGTTTGTGTTTGTTTGTGTGTCTATCGACCTGCCAGCGCTTTTGTTTGGTAAGTTTCATCATCTTTCTTTTTAGATATATTTTTCCCACGTGGAATGTTTCCCTCTATTATATTCATATCATATATATATCAAAAAACAAAGATGTAGTGACAGACCAAATGAAAGTGCTGGCAGGTCGACAGACACACAAACAAACATAAACATACACACAAAATTCAAGCTTTCGCAACAAACTGTTGCCTCATCAGGAAAGAAGGAAGGAGAGGGAAAGACGAAAGGATGTGGGTTTTAAGGGAGAGGGTAAGGAGTCATTCCAATCCCGGGAGCGGAAAGACTTACCCGTCCTTTTTTCCCCCTAAGGTAAGTCTTTCCGCTCCCAGGATTGGAATGACTCCTTACCCTCTCCCTTAAAACCCACATCCTTTCGTCTTTCCCTCTCCTTCCTTCTTTCCTGATGAGGCAACAGTTTGTTGCACACATGCTCCTGGAAATGGAAAAAAGAACACATTGACACCGGTGTGTCAGACCCACCATACTTGCTCCGGACACTGCGAGAGGGCTGTACAAGCAATGATCACACGCACGGCACAGCGGACACACCAGGAACTGCGGTGTTGGCCGTTGAATGGTGCTAGCTGCGCAGCATTTGTGCACCGCCGCCGTCAGTGTCAGCCAGTTTGCCGTGGCATACGGAGCTCCATCGCAGTCTTTAACACTCGTAGCATGCCGCGACAGCGTGGACGTGAACCGTATGTGCAGTTGACGGACTTTGAGCGAGGGCGTATAGTGGGCATGCGGGAGGCCGGGTGGACGTACCGCCGAATTGCTCAACACGTGGGGCGTGAGGTCTCCACAGTACATCGATGTTGTCGCCAGTGGTCGGCGGAAGGTGCATGTGCCCGTCGACCTAGGACCGCACCGCAGTGACGCACGGATGCACGCCAAGACCGTAGGATCCTACGCAGTGCCGTAGGGCACCGCACCGCCACTTCCCAGCAAATTAGGGACACTGTTGCTCCTGGGGTATCGGCGAGGACTATTCGCAACCGTCTCCATGAAGCTGGGCTACGGTCCCGCACACCGTTAGGCCGTCTTCCGCTCACACCCCAACATCGTGCAGCCCGCCTCCAGTGGTGTCGCAACAGGCGTGAATGGAGGGACGAATGGAGGCGTGTCGTCTTCAGCGATGAGAGTCGCTTCTGCCTTGGTGCCAATGATGGTCGTATACGTGTTTGGCGCCGTGCAGGTGAGCGCCACAATCAGGACTGCATACGACCGAGGCACACAGGGCCAACACCCGGCATCATGGTGTGGGGAGCGATCTCCTACACTGGCCGTACACCACTGGTGATCGTCGAGGGGACACTGAATAGTGCACGGTACATCCAAACCGTCATCGAACCCATCGTTCTACCATTCCTAGACCGGCAAGGGAACTTGCTGTTCCAACAGGACAATGCACGTCCGCATGTATCCCGTGCCACCCAACGTGCTCTAGAAGGTGTAAGTCAACTACCCTGGCCAGCAAGATCTCCGGATCTGTCCCCCATTGAGCATGTTTGGGACTGGATGAAGCATCGTCTCACGCGGTCTGCACGTCCAGCACGAACGCTGGTCCAACTGAGGCGCCAGGTGGAAATGGCATGGCAAGCTGTTCCACAGGTCTACATCCAGCATCTCTACGATCGTCTCCATGGGAGAATAGCAGCCTGCATTGCTGCGAAAGGTGGATATACACTGTACTAGTGCCGACATTGTGCATGCTCTGTTGCCTGTGTCTATGTGCCTGTGGTTCTGTCAGTGTGATCATGTGATGTATCTGACCCCAGGAATGTGTCAATAAAGTTTCCCCTTCCTGGGACAATGAATTCACGGTGTTCTTATTTCAATTTCCAGGAGTGTATATATATTTTAAATTGACTGTGGGTGTGACAACTCTTGAAAATGATGACCTGAAATTTATCTCCATATGATTGAAATTGAGCACATATTCAACAAAAGATCGCCAATATTATAATAGTGGAAATTCAAAATGGAAATGACAAACAAAACTTATACATATTACAGCAAAATATTCTTGCAAAAGATTTTCATTTATATACCAATCATATTATTTAAAAGCAAAGATTAGTTTCTTTTCTAGAAAATATGTCCTGCTTTCAGATGCCTGACACTTTGATACAAACCCTTGCTGCAGTTGAATTGAATGCACCTACAATATAATAAGGCTGCATTCTTCAGTGTGTACTACAATCTCTTTGTTCTGTTGAACAGAATGTAATCTCAGCAAGCTACATAGATGAAAAGTGAATGGGGTTGGGAAAGTGTGTCTCCTAGTGACAGTTTCCTTCTTGTAAAGGGGCCTGAGTGCTCCTTTTTCTGCAACCAAACTTGAAGAAGTGAAATGAACAAGATGGAAGCATTATTTTTGACTATTCTGCAGAGGTTTGCATCAACCTTAACTGGGACAGCACCAAAATTACCACTGCACCAAAGGAAATCTTATAATAATATCCCATGAATGTTTCTACACTGCTAACTATTGAAACTGAAACACCATGAAGGCAACACACATGAATCTCAAAATGGTATAAAGTGTACTACAAGCTAGTATATGCAAATGAGTGGCATTTCATCACAACCGCACAAAATACATGGCATTACATCTGTAAACATGATGTCGATTTTGATCCAGTGACAGCATATGCCACCTGGCGGATAGCAAACATAATCTTAATAGTTTCAACATCATCAGCCAACAGATAATAGCTTAGTGACGTAGCTACCAGAGTGCCATCTGTGTCTACCCTTTAACAGAGAAGCTCACAGCCAGAAGGCTCAGTGTGGCACAAACATCTGAAGCAAGCAGACAACCTGCCATGGAGATGCACTCATGCTTCCTAAAGCCAAATGATTGAGATTAAAAGGGTCAAATTGTGGCCTT
The DNA here is from genome assembly GCF_021461395.2 of Schistocerca americana. NCBI lineage: Eukaryota > Metazoa > Arthropoda > Insecta > Orthoptera > Acrididae > Schistocerca > Schistocerca americana. The sequence continues at coordinate 482,984,205 of NC_060126.1, read as the reverse complement.
CCAACTGGCAGAACAGTCTTTTTGGAGAATTTCCACACAAGTGGTCATGCTGCATCAGTTGTGCAATGATGCTGGTTGTGTCAGTGGTCACACAGACATTCTCACATCCGTAGATAAGCCTCTGCATGTCGATGTAGCACAGACATCCATCAAGATTGTTGCACTGTAAGGGCAACAATGCAGACTATACAGCTACCACAGCACAGATAAGTGGGCTTGTTAGCCCAAATACGTCAGCACGAGCTGTTGCGAACCAGTTACACTGTTGCTAACCAGTTATTAGCGGTGGACCTACGGGAGTGCATACCTGTAACCCGTCTTCCACTCCCACAACACCCTCTATATGCTCATCTCAACTGGTGCTGTCTGAGGATCACTTGGAAAATGGAATAGTGCGCCATGATCTCCAGTGATGAAAGCAGATTCTGCCTGCATGCAAGTGATGGTCGTTTGTGCATATGAGGTACATGTGGTGAACACTGTCTCATAAAATGCATTTGTCCAAGACACACTGGCCCCACCACAGGCCTTATGAACTGGGCTGCGATACACTAAGACCCTCATTCACCTTTGGTGTTTCTGGAGGGGATGCTAACCAGCACTCGCTCGGTATGTGCAGAATGTTGTTAGACCCTTTCTTTTGGCATTCTTGCAACAAGAAGGTGATGTGTTGTTCCAACAGGACAATGCTTGGCCACACACTACCTGTAAAACTCAACATGTTCTGCTAGATGTGCAGTAACTTCCCTGGCCATCACAATTTCCAGACTTGTCTCCAATCGAGCATATGGGGAAATGAGAAGTGACTCATCAACCAACAACTCTTACAGAACTATGTGAACAGGTCGAGCAGGTATGGCATAATGTATCCCAGTACAGTATTAGCCATCTGTACGACTGACTGGGTGCCAGAGTCAACTCCTGCATTGCCGCCCATGGGGGCTGCAACAGGTACTAATATGTGTGGTTCAGCATGGATCAATACCTGGTACCTCAGAACGGCTTGTGCAATTGATCTGTAAATGCAATCATTTTGTGTACTCCATATGCACTGCTGCAGCAATAAATCTTGAAAGAATTGGAAACCTCAAAAGAGTGTGCAATTTATTTTTTTAATTTTGTTTCCCTGGAAGTGTAGGGGGTACATCTTCTACATTCTGTATGTAAAGAAAGACTAGCAGTGAGTTTCTCATTTACAAATTTCATTTTATGTTTGTGAGAAGACTGTGTTGTGGTTGTGTAAGGAAGAGAAATGACTACAAGCATATGTCAGAATTCTGACAGAGGCAGGATTGTGACCTGTCAAGAATGCTGTTTATCATTTCATAATATATGAGCTGATATTTGTTGAGATCCTGTGATTGTCATGCCAATATTGAATCATTTGGTTCAGAAGAGCTATACTCTCTTCTATGTAGGATCTCAACAGCACCACATGACTAATACTCAAGAGGCCAGACTTGTTTGCTAGGTCATGTAGGATCATACAGCCACTTCACATACCTTGAGTCAGGTAGTGAGACAAGTATCCATCTGGGCAAAGAGATTACATCTGGATCATTACAGACTGTCAGTGCAGCAACCATTATTGTGACTTGCCTCGATGCAGCAGCAGAGAGAAGCATATAGACAGTGGTGCACTCCGTGACAGAAGACACGAGTGGTATCATGTCCTCTTTTCAGATCGGCACTGGTTCTGCGTACAAAGTTACGATGGACGTACCCGTTTGTGAAGGCTCAAAGGAGAACAGACTGCATTTGTTTTCATTTTTGTTTTATTCACTAGCCCATAAGACAGCTTTTAAGCTGCACGAAGTACCATACAATTACATATATGTACACTGATAAGTGAAAACATTATGACCACTTGCTTAACAGCTTGCTTGTATGTCTAATACATCACTGATTCTGTGTATCAGGGATCTGACAGTTCGTTGGTAGGTTTCTGGAGGTATGTGACATTACAGGTCTTCATGCAGGTCACGTAATACAAGTAAATAATGGGCTACTAGTTTACATATGCGGTGATGGCGCCCAGTAGGGACACAGATGGGTTCCATACGTTTTACATGAGGTGAATTTGGTCACCTTGACATCAATGTGAGTTCACTAAAATGCACTTCAAACCACTGTAGCATGGTTCTGGCTCCAAGGCATGGACAATTATACTGCTGAAAGATGACATCACCATCAGGGACGACATCAAGCTTGAAGGGATGCAGTAATTTGCAGCTGTCAGCGTGTCTTCAGTTACTACCACAGATCTCAAGCAAGTGCAGGAGAATGTCTCCCATAGCATAATACTGCTGCCACCAGCCTGCACCTGTAGTGTGCTGTACATTTCAAACTGCTTTTCACCTTGATGACGGCATTTGTAGAGACAACCATTGACCTAGTGTAGTAAAAATGTTATTCACCCAGAGAGCCGACACATTTCCATTGATCAACTGTAGAATCCTGATGGTACTATGCCCACTGCACTCATAACTGACGATGTCATTGGGTCAACATGTGAACATATAGGGGTGGTCTGCTGTGGAGCTCCATGTTCAGTAATGTACGGTAAACGGTGTGCTCCAAAACACTTGTGAATGCACAAGCATAGTGCTCTTTTGGCAGAGATGCCACAAATCACCATCTATCCTACTGTACAGAGCAGACAAGCCTCAGAACTCCACATCCTGTGAGGAGATGTGGATGTCCAACCATTCAGTATTTAGTGGAAGTTTTACTGTTGTTCTGCTTCTTTCCGTAGATGCTCATGACAGTAGCATATTAAAATTCAACCAGCTTCAACATTTTGGAGATACTCATTTACAGGATCTGTGTAATAATAATTCACCCTTTGTCAAAGTCGCGTATCTCACTGGATTTCCCCTTCACTAGGGTGATCCCCCATCTGTGTCTGCCTCTGCTGACATACTTTTGCTACCATGTCAAATGCCCAAACCACCACCAGGTGGCATCCAATGTTGCGGTGGGCAGTGGTCATAATGCATTGACTTATCAGAAGCATTTGGGAGGACAACAGTTCAATCCTGCTTCTGGCCATCCTGATTTAGGTTTTCCGTGATTTCTCTAAATCACTTCAGGCAAATGCCGGGATGGTTCCTTTGGAAGGGCATGGCCGATTTCCTTCCCCGTCCTTCCCTAAACCGGTGAGACTGATGACCTCTCTGTCTGGTCTCCTTCCCCAAAAACAACCCAACAACTTATCAGTATGTTAGGGGTTTTTTGAAATACAGATTGTATTGCACAGTACGCAATTGAACAATTTTATAATTAGGTTAAATTTGGTTACAAGGATGGAAGCTGTTTGTTTATAATTAAATCAATGGATAATGAGGATAGGAGAAATTTGTTTATAATGAAAGTGCTAGATCACTTACATCATTATTGACAAATTTATCAACAGTACAGAAAGCTTTTTTTTCAGCCAGGATTCTATAATCTTTCTGGACTTACTAGTATTTAACTTCCTCAACTCACTTGGCAATATGCTAAAAAGAGACCTTCCTGCAAGCAGAAAGTTTTTTTTTAATTTTTGTGAGTCTAATCAAGGTAATATTCAAAGAGTTCCTGTTCCTAGTTTTGTAAGAGTGAATGTTCACTCTTGCATCATATTTATCCCAATCATTCTTGGTGTGCATAAAGGGGTGACATACATATAGACTTGGGACAGTCAGTATTTCTTTGCCAAGCAAATACATTTTGCACAGAAGAGCTTTTTTGCCAAAGAAAGACTCTTCTGGCTCCAGCAGAGTTATCACACATCATTATTCCATAGTTTATGTGTGTGTGGAAAATGGCATTGTAGGAAATGAGTAGCCATTTTGCATGAACACAGGTTTTCATTTCCTGATGAGGTACAACACATGGAATAGTTTGCAGCCTAAATTATCTGTTTGTGTGTTCTAGTTCAATTTTATGCTGAGGTGAATACCCAGTAATTTGACAGAGTCTTCACCATGGCATTCGTTGTCTTTTAGAGAGAATACTATACTCTTGATTTTGCCACTGTTTAATTTTAATTCATTTACCTTAAATCAGCAAGATGTCTTGTCCATCATAAGTTTATTCATTTCCTCCACAGCATTTTTGTGACTATGTGAAGTAATAAATGTGGCATCATCTGTACACATTACTGCTTTGAAAGGTAGCGGGTTAGGCAGATCATTAACATAAACAATGAACAAAAATGGTCCAAGCACCAATCCCTGAGGCACTCCTCTTATGACCTTCAGAAAACCTGACTTCTTTTTTAAAAAAATAGTTACAACTATTTGCTTCTTATTGGACAAGTACTATTGTAGTAATGCCAACATCTTAGTGGTTATCCCATTCTGTTTACATTTATTTACAAGAATATTATGCCGTATTGTGTCAAAAGCCTTTGTTAAATAAATCTGTGTGGCACATGTACATTTCTTAACTTCAGATTTCTTTAAGAGACACAAAACAATATCCCGTACAGCTTTAAATGCAGACTGACCTTGACAAAATCCGTATTGGACCTGATTTAAGGTGCAACTGTTCTCAAAAAATTCTTCCAGTTGCTTTTTCATTATCAACTCAATGATTTTAGGTAATAATGGAACTATGGCAATTGGTCTATAATTTTCTGGTGATTCTCTATCTCCCTTTTATGCACAGGTAAAATTACAGTTCAGGAAAGGCACTTCCCTCAAATATCCAGTTTATAGGGTAGTACAGGAGATGACTTGTTATACCTATAATGTGATTCACAAAAAAGTTGGAGAGGCCATAATAGTCTACAGTTTTTGAATTACTGAGTTTTGCTATTACATTTACTACATCCTTAGGGGAGACAGCTTTCCATACAAACTCTCAATTACTCTGGTGGTTGGTTTCAAAGCCTGCTCCCAGTAAGGCAACTAAGGCTGGTTCAATGTGAATATTGGTTTCTGTCTCATCATTATCAGTGTATTTCCCTGTAAAATAAAAAAAAATTGCTTTTTAGCTTTACTTATTCCCTTTCTGTTCTATTGCTTCAGTTTTACATATTCTGGCTTGTATATACTACTGGCACATAACATTTCGTAGTTGACTTCAGCAGTATTTTTAGTTTGTACAGATAAGGTGTGTTCCAATTACTTATGTATCATTTCCCATTTTTCTTTGAACAAGTCCTCTTGGTATTTGAAGTAGGACAATATTTATTAAAGGAGGCTACTACAGCATCATCACGCAAGCCCTGCATCTGGGATGATGGTACGGTGTGCAATTGGGCACACAAAATAATCAGCACAAGTTCACATAACTGGTGATTTGGATAGCATCTATGCCTACATCTACATGAAAACTCCACACTTGAAAAGATCTCACCACAATGAAAAACACTTTTGTTTTAATGATTGCAACCCAACTAGAATGTCATATCTGTGACACTCTCACCCGTATTTTGCAACAGTATGAAATGAGCGGTCCTTCTTTGAACTTTTTCAATGTCCTTCATCAATCCTATCTGATAATGATCCCATACAGCATGGCAATACTCTAGCAGAGGATGGATGAGCATAGTGTAGGCAGTCACAGTGGATGTGTTTCATCTCTATGTGTTCTTTCAATGAAAAACAGTCTTTTGCTTGCCTTAGCCACAACATTTGCTGTGTGACTGTTCCAGTTTAAGTTGTTTGTAATTGTAATCCATAGGTAGTCAGATTGACGGCTTTCAGATTTAATCATTTATTGTGTAAATGAAATTTAATGGTTTTCTTTTAGTACTCATGTGGATGACCTCACACTTTTCATTGAAATGAAATTACTGTATGACATTGATGGCTGTTGAGTCCCCACCTGGGGACTCTGCAGCCAAGTTTCAAGCTGTTTCAGTTGATGCCACACGGAGGTCAAAACACCCAGTACCTGAGCATAGAAAATCTCTGAACCAGCCGGGAATCGAACCCAGGCCTGCTGCATGGCAGTCAGATGTACTGACCACTCAACTAAGAGGGCAGATTACATTTTTATTATTCAGGATCAACTGCCACTTTTCACACCATACATATATTTTGTCTAAATTATTTTGTAATTAGTTTTGATATTCTGATAGAGTAAAGTAAAGTAAAGACATATGGCATGAATGGCTGGGAGATCCTGAAGGGCGGGTTCAGCCACCAAATTGAAAAGGTTTTCTTTTTCCTTCACACCTGCAGACACCTTTCCTTCATGCAGTATGAGAACTGTTTGCATAAGTATAGCTGTTAAGTGTAGGTGACTGTAATGTGTGTGTGCAGCGTAGTGTAGTGTAGTGTAATGTTCATGTTGGAGATGATGGTAGAAGGGAGAGGGAGAAAACCAGTGCCTGCACATAGCCTACTTCCTCAAATTGCACCAAGGGGGCTGCTGAGATAAAAGTCCCCAACCAATGAACAGGTCACCATCAACAGCGTCACATGCCCTCACTCCTTGAGACAATGTGGAAGGGTTTGGAACTAAATCCATGACATTGTCACAAAGACTGGTGGTCAGAAACTTTATGCCACCACCTCTTCTCCCCTTGCTGGGCAAAAATTGGTAATGGAAATTTCATTCACCAGCAGGATCTGAACCAGCTTACCTCTGGGTCGAGCGGCACTACAAAGCATGCGTATGGTCTTCTGATGACTTTAGTAGATGGTAAATGACAGCATCATCTGCAATCAATCTAAGATGGCCATTCAGATTTCATATAAATTAAGAAGATTGGGGAGCTTATAGCACTTCCTTGGGGAATGACAGAAATCACTCCTGTTTTATTCGATGACTTTCTATCAATTACTACAAACTGTGGCCTTCCTGACACAAAATCATGAATCCAGTGGCACAACTAAGACAATATTCCATATGCATGCAACTTGATTAGAAGTGACTTAGGAGAGATGGTATCAAAAGACACCTGCAAATTTAGAAATAAGGAATCATTTTGAGACTCCCCTGTCAATAATGCTCATTACTTCATGAGACTAAAGAGTTAGTATGTTGCATATGAATAATATTTTCTGAATCTGTGCTGTGTGTCAATAGGTCATTTTATTTGAGGACATTCATAACATTCAAATACAGTATGTGTCCCAAAATCCTACTGCAATTTGACATAAGTGATATGGGTCTGTAATTCTTGTGCAACGTTCCAGTCTTTAAGTACGGATCTTTTGTTGAGCGAATAAATGATACTGTTGTTTACAGAGAAGTTGCAGTGCTAGAAAACTGTAATGAAATAATGGTAGACCTACAGAGGATTGACATTTTGTGGGTGGAATGGCAGCTGACCCACAACATAAAATGTATTGAAAATACAGAAACAGAAAGACACTTTATTGTATGATTACATAGTTGCAGAACAATCACTGATAGCAGTTACTTCCATAAAATATCTAGGGACTATGTGTACAAGATGATTAAAAGTGGAAAAATCACATACAATCAATTGCGAGTAAGGCAGATGACAGACTGAGATTCATTCCAAGAATCCTCAGAAAATGTAGTCCGTCAGCTAAGGAAGCAGCTTACAAAACACTCATTCAACCAATACATGAATACTGCATGTTTTATGGCATCCATACCAGATATGATAGATAGAGGAAACAGGTAAGATCCAAAGAACAACATGTTTCATTACAGGTTCATATAGTAAGCACAAGAGTATCGCAGCGATGATCAACCATTTACAGTGGCGGATGCCGCAAGAGAGGCATTCTGCATCATGGTGTGGATTATTTTTAAAGTTCTGAGACATATATCGCTAAAAAGGTCAACAAATATATTGTTTCCTCCTACATACGTCTCATAAAAGTTTAAGGAGGTTCAAGCCCACATGGAGGCTTACTGGCAATCATTCTTCCCATGAACTATTCGCAACAGGAACAGGAAAGGAGGAAAGTTACAGTAGAACATGAAGTACCTTCCACTATACACTGTAAGGTGGCTTGCAGATTACAGATGTAAAAGTAGAGAAGGAAACTCTGTGTACTAAATTTGGCACTCTATATACTCCATATTGCCTACAAATTCAATCATGTAGTCTTCCTACTGTATTGTACATGCACAGTCTATTGCTATCCTTTCTATTTGCTATCCTTTCAGGTGTTGCAATTTTAATGGTCAACAGTTTAAATAGGAATGAGAATTCTGCAATGAATAAAAAGTCTGTAATTTAGATTCTTGGGCAGGGCGAATGGGTTAGTGGTTATTCTTATTCTCTCTCATTTTACAGCACTACATTTGCATTACCTGTACATACCAGACAACTATATGTTTAATTAAAAGATATATGTTAATAGCCTGCTTGATGATATGGACTCAATGTACAATTTGTTGGACTAGTTCCTGTGAATGGCTATTTGCAGGTTGGAGACGAGTCAATCTCTGATACAACACATTTTAATTTTTTTTTTTTGTTTGTTTGTTCATAAACTGTTGATTTAATAGAATGTACAACAATGTAAAATGGTGCAAGATGTTTGAAATTCTGAGAAAAACAGAGGTAAGGTGTAGGAAAAGATGAGTAATTTACAATACGTACAAGAACCAAGAGGGAACGAGACGACTGGAGCGCGGCTCCCCCTGTCGGAGGTTCAAGTCCTCCCTTGGGCATGGGTGTGTGTGTTGTCCTTAGCGTAAGATAGTTTAAGTTAGGTTAAGTAGTGTGTAAGGTTAGGGACCGATGACCTCCGCAGTTTGGTCCCATAAGACCTTACCACCAATAAGACTGGAAGACCAAGAATGGAGTGCTCGGATTAAAAAGAGTGTAAGACAGGGATGTAGTCCTTTGCTTCTATTGATCAATCTACATACTGAAGAAGCAATGATGGAAATAAAAGAAAGGTTCAAGAGTGGGATTAAAATTCAGGGTGAAAAGTCATCAATGATAAGATTTACTGATGACATTTTTGTCTTCTGTGAAACAGGATATGTTAAATGGAATACACAGTTGAATGAGTACAGAATACATATTAAGAGTAATTCAAAGAAAACAAAAGCAATGAGAAGTAGCAAAAATGAGAACAGAGAGAAACTTAAATTTAGAATTGGAGATCATAAAGTAGACAAAGTTAAGGAATTGTGCTACCTAGGAAGCAAAATAACCCATGATGATTGGAGCAAGGAGGACGTAAAAAGCAAACTAGCACTGAAAAAAAGGGGATTCCTGGCCAAGAGAAGTTTATTGGTATGAAACATAAGCCTTAATATGAGGAAGAAATTTCTGCGACTGTAAGTTTGCAGTACAGCTAGTGAAACATGGGCTGTGGAAAAACCTGAACAGATGTAGTGCTACAGAAGAATGTTCAAAGTTAGGTGGTGTGATAAGGTAACAAACAGAACTGCCAAGGAAAGGAACATATGGAAAACACTGACAAGAAGAAGGGACAGGATGATAGGACATCTGTTAAAACTGAGAATAAATTCCATGGTACTACAGGGAGCTGCAGAGGGTAAAAACTTTAGAGAAGGACAGAGACTGGAATACATCCAGCAAATAATTGATGGCATAGGTTACAAATGTTACTCTGAGATGAAAAGGATGGCTCAGGAGAGGAATTCAATGCAGGCAACATCGAAACAATCAGAAGATTGATGACTAAAAAAAGCCAAGTTTTCCTACTATACTGTGTAGGCACAATAAGTAAAATTTCTATTTGCTATCCTTCCAGGTGCTGCAATTTTAATGGCCAACAGTATAGAAAGGAATTACAATTCTGTAATGAATAAAAAGTCAGTACTTCAGATTCTAGAGCAAGGAAAATGGCTTAGAAACCAGTCGTATTCCATCCCCATGCACACCACTACATTTGCATTATACTTACATACCAGACAACTGCATGTTTAGTTAGAAGACATATGGGATAGTCTAAGTGATGATATGGATTTAAAGTACAATTTGTAGAACTCATTGTAGTGAATGTTATTCACAGTTTGGAGGTTGATCAACACATTTCATATTTTTGTTGTGTTGACCTAATAAAACATAAACAATGTAAAATGGTGCAAGATGTTTGAAATCCTCAGAAAAATAGTTATATGTATATGGTGACTAGTAATTTATGGTTTTCATAATAATGTCTTATCGAGTAATTTTCTGGGCTAACTCACCACTTAGGAATAAAGTACTGATTGCACATAAGCAAGCAATAAGAATAATATGTGGTGTTCACCCACAGATGTCATGTAGGTAACTTTTCAAGAACCTAGGCATTTCAGCTGTGTTGTTACAATACATGTATTCACTAATGAAATAAATCATAAATAATTGATCACAATTTACGAAGAACAGGTCCATACCTTCAACACCAGATTACCTATTATTAAAGCTATCGGTGGCTCAGAAAGGAGTTCAACATTCAGCAAAGAAGTTTCTTGATCATCTGTTCAATAACATAAAACATCGGACATGCAGCAAAGCATATTTTAAATCTAACCTAAAAAATCATTTCTCCTGGACACCTTAAAAAAAAGGAACCTTGTTTGTACATGTAGTTGCATAGTTGTATGCTTAGGACTAAATCACTAAAAAGAATAATGTGTTCATTAATGTTAACACTAATCATGTATTCATATCCCATAAATTGATTCATTCTACTACAGTTTGACAAAATAATCATTCAAATGATCTATGAAATATGTAGCTAACTGTCAACATGTGGCGTAACAGTTTGTGGGGATATGAAGTTGAAGCATCACTTAGGCTCAGTCAATGGTAAGACACATGGCTGAGTTCAGTTTAGTTGCAGGATACTGGGAGTGAACTCAGCCTACAAAGGGACTACTTCTAAATAATTTGTGTGCACTACCTTAGATTATTGCTCAAGTGTGTGGGACCAATACCGGATATGACAGACAGGTGATACTGAACATATACAAAGAAGGTTGGCATGTCACACCTTATTTGACTTGAGGAAGAGTTCATGGAAATCTTGAAAAAACTGAATAAGCAGAACCATGATGGTGAATGCAAATTATACTGTGAAAGCCTACTTATGAAATTTGATGAACCAGCTTTAAGTGAGGAACCTAGAAATACTTTTCAGCCCTCTACATAACACTCTCATAGGGGCTAAAAAGACAAAACTAAACTATACAGCACAGACAGAGGAATTTAAAAATTCATTCTTCCTGCACTTTATACATGATTTGAACGGGAAGAAAACCAACATGTGGTACAATGCAATTACCCTCTACCATGCACTTCACAGTGGTTTGTAGAGTATATACAAATGCAGGGAGAGGCACGTACAGGAGTCAAGAAATAACAATACCAATGAAAGACCCTCTTCAAGCCCAATATTATGACAGATACGAATATCAGGAAGGATTTCTCCATCTATAACCCCATTGTGCAAACCACTGTGAAGTGCATGGCAGAGGTTACTTCCCATTACACCAAATATTGGTGTTAGTTCCTCTTACAGTCACATTTGGAGATCGTGAAAAATGACAGCTTAAAAGCCTCTCCTAAGTCTGTAATTAGTCTAGTCTTGACTTTGCATCCCTACAGGAGTGATCTGTAGAAAGTTGTTGTACAATTGTAGATTCCTCACTTAATATCATGAAGCCCACACCTACCACAGTAGTACAAGTTTATATGCCAACTAGCTCCACAGATGATGAAGAGGTTGATGAAATGTATGATGAGATAAAAGAAATGATTCAGATAGTGAAGGGAGGTGAAAATTTAATAGTCATAGGTGACTGGAACTCGATAGTAGGAAAAGGAAGAGAAGGAAACATAGTAGATGAATATGGAATGGAGGCAAGGAATGAAAGAGGAATCTGCCTGGTAGAATTTTGCACAGAGCAAAACTTAATCATAGCTAACACTTGGTTAGCTATCATTAAGCTAACACTTGATTCCCCCCCCATGAACCATGGACCTTGCCATTGGTGGGGAGGCTTGTGTGCCTCAATGATACAGATAGCCGTACCGTAGGTGCAACCACAAAAGAGGGGTATCCGTTGAGAGCCCAGACAAACGTGTGGTCCCTGAAGAGGGGCAGCAGCCTTTTCCGCAGTTGCAAGGGCAACAGTCTGGATGATTGACTGATCTGGCCTAGTAACACTAACCAAAATGGACTTGCTGTTCTGGTACTGCGAACGGCATGCAGCTTTACTGTATGATTAAATGATGATGGCGTCCTCTTGGGTAAAATATTCTGGAGGTAAAATAGTCCCCCATTCAGATCTTCGGGTGGGGACTACTCAGGAGGACGTTGTTATCAGGAGAAAGAAAACTGGCGTTCTACGGATTGGAGCGTGGAATGTCAGATCCCTTAATCAGGCAGGTAGGTTAGAAAATTTAAAAAGGGAAATGGATAGGCTAAAGTTAGATATAGTGGGAATTAGTAAAGTTCGGTGGCAGGAAGAACAAGACTTTTGGTAAGGTGAATACAGGGTTATGAATACAAAATCAAATAGGCGTAATGCTGGAGTAGCTTTAATAATGAATAAAAAAAATAGGAGTATGGGTAAGCTACTACAAACAGCATAGTGAACACATTATTGTGGCCAAGATAGACACGAAGCCCATGCCTCTGACAGTAGTACAACTTTATATGCCAACTAGCTCTGCAGGTGATGAAGAAATTGATGAAATGTATGATGAGATAAAAGAAATTATTTAGGTAGTGAAGGGAGACGAAAATTTAATAGTCATGGGTGACTGGAATTCAAGAGTAGGAAAAGGGAGAGAAGAAAACATAGTAGGTGATTATGGATTGGGGCTAAGAAATGAAAGAGGAAGCCGCCTGATAGAATTCTGTGCAGAGCATAACTTAATCATAGCTAACACTTGGTTCAAGAATCATGAAAGAAGGTTGTATACATGGAAGAACACTGGAGATACTAAAAGGTATCAGATAGATTATATAATGGTAAGACAGAGATTCAGGAACCAGGTTTTAAATTGTAAGACATTTCCAAGGGCAGATGTGGACTCTGACCATAATCTATTGGTTATGAACTGTAGATTAAAACTGAAGAAACTGCAAAAAGGTGGGAATTTAAGGAGATGGGACCTGGATAAACTGAAAGACCCAGAGGTTGTACAGAGTTTCAGGGAGAGCATAAGGGAACAACTGACAGGGATGAGGGGAAGCAATACAGTAGAAGAAGAATGGGTAGCTTTGAGGGACGAAATAGTGAAGGCAGCATAGGATCAAATAGGTAAAAAGACGAGGGCTAGTAGAAACCCTTGGGTAACAGAAGAAATATTGAATTTAATTGATGAAAGGAGAAAATATAAAAATGCAGTAACTGAAGCAGGCAAGAAGGAATACAAACGTCTCAAAAATGAGATCGACAGGAAGTGCAAAATGGCTAAGCAGGGATGGCTAGAGGACAAATGTAAGGGGTAAGATAGATAGTGCTTACAGGAAAATTAAAGAGACCTTTGGAGAAAGGGGAACCACTTGCATGAATATCAAGAGCTTTGATGGAAACCCAGTTCTAAGCAAAGAAGGGAAAGCAGAAACGTGGAAGGAGTATATAGAGGGTCTATACAAGGGCGATGTACTTGAGGACAATATTATGGAAATGGAAGAGGATGTAGATGAAGATGAAATGGGAGATACGATACTGCGTGAAGAGTTTGACAGA